>NW_006792683.1:5134722-5184274 GCF_000442215.2 Lipotes vexillifer
AAAAAAAAAAAAAAAAAAAAAAGAGCAAGTGCTCTATGCTTGCTACATGCCTCCCTCTACCTTGCAGTAAATAAGTAGGAAATGGGGCCGCCCAGCGTAAAACCTGCATCCGGGGGAGCCCAGGAGGAGTCAAGCTAACAAGGCAGAAGTCAGAGGGCAGAAGCTATTATGAGCAGCACCTTTACTATATTAAAGGTTCCAATTCAGGTGGATTTTTATGACTTTATACTGGGATGAGTAATAGTTTATGCTTACCTACTAGAAAATGCTGTTTTATTTTGTCTTGTTATGAACTGTTTAGTGAAAACTAAAGGTGAAGATGGCTAAAATTTCACCTAAATATTTCAAGAATATTTTATTGTAATAATAAAGATGAAAGAAAAGTTGTCTTTCATGAGCACCTGTCGGAGGCCAATCACTGTGCTAAGTTTTTGCACACAAATGGGCAAGTAATAAGGTAAGAAGATTAAAACGGCATGATTTTATAGCTTCTCCTGCCTAATTCCACTGTAACAATCCCTGTTGATATTCCTTTATAGAACCTAGCAGGACGTGAGATCAGAGTTCTATCTGCTGGGGTTGGGAAATCTTCGGTAGCTTGTTTTTTGGCATAATGGTGATGTTTCATAAGCAGAATTTGCATTTTTCTAAGACTAATGACATGAAGCGATATTGTCTTTACACAGACACACAGGTGCCCGACCCCCAGTACAAGAAGGCTCCCACAGCCACAGCACGGTTGTGCTGTTTTTAGGACTAATGGATCAGGATACTCCTCCAGCATCGTAGGTCTCAGAGCTAGAAGCCTATACAGATCATTTAGTTCAAGTAGCCCAACTCTCCCATGTGGTGAGAACACGGTCTCCGGACACTTTCCTTCCTTTCACCCCCGCCTCTCACATATGCACCGACCACCCCACTGTCTCAATTTCCATTTCGACTGAGGCTGTACCCTAGGCTTCAGCCTAGAGGGTGGAGAAGCCTCTCGCAGCCCACGTGGGAAAGGGGATGCTTGGACTCCAGTCTAAGTGGCAGTGAATGACCTTCCACTCAGCATTCCACATTACCACCAACTTATTTGCTGGGATCATCCCTGGAATAAGAGCCAACCTCAGTTTTTCACTCTCAGTGATGGCACAGTGGACATGCATTCTGGGAGCAGCCTTCCTCCCCATCCACAGGCTCTGGTTCTGCCTTGAGCGGGAGTCACTTCCCAGCAGCACGCTGAGGAGCATCTGGTGTGTGGGTGAAGGTCTCAGGGAATCGGAGGTGAATGTGCGGTGGCATCGTAAAAGCCCTGCCCTAGTCTGTTTGCCTTCAGTGTCTCCCTCTGCTGGGAAGATGGCGCTGGGGATTTGCCAATGATTCCTCGGGCATACATGCACCTAAAACAGATCACCTGCAGAGTCCGCGGAAGTTGGTTCTATTGCCCTTGCTCAGGGTGTCACTTTCTTCCTTTCAGCATGTGGCATGAACGTACATCACAGATGCCAGACAAAGGTCGCCAACCTTTGTGGCATAAACCAGAAGCTGATGGCTGAAGCACTGGCAATGATCGAGAGCACTCAACAGGTAGGGACGGCTTTTAGGGGACAAGTTCCCACAATTTCAGCTCACCTAGGACTATTCCAGTCCCTTAGCTCTGTGCTCTGTAGCAGCTCTACAGGGCAATGTGGGCTCTATTTCCGAGTACTTGCCTTGACGCTGACTTTCATCTTCGTGTCCACATCCCCCGCTTGAGATACTTATTTATTTAATGCATTTGGATTGTGTGGATCTTTATAAGATCTTAAATTCTTCATGGAATGAGCAGGGGAAGAAACAAATAAATTCATTAAAATTATTGAGGATTCATTGCCAGCTTTATACCTATATATGACACCTATATAATAGCCTGGGGGAAAAAACATATATTTGCTAGAATCATCCCTAGAATGCCTTCAAAACAGAGTCCAAGGCAACTTTTGCCTTGCTACTTACTAGCATGCTGAATCCTCACATCCAAGGACAAACCCTCTTTAAGACTTGGCATTGCCCATGTAAGCTATTTTTCCATCCATTGGCCTTTGATTCTTATTTGTGAGTGAATAATGTGGATAGCATGGGATAAACCAGTTGGCCCCCAGAAAAGTATGCAGGAAGCGAATACATTCTGCTGGTACGTAAAATATGATAGACATCCACAGGATATGGGATCCCTAAGAGAGTTGCCAGGGGGAGGGAGAGATTTGGTTATCCTACACATTAAGGGATCTGAAATGGCTTTCATGCCCATGGACAGCAGGCTGCACTCTCCCGTTAATGATGGGTGGGTAGGTGGGTAGTCTGATTGTTTGTTTGTAACCCAGGCTCGCTGCTTAAGAGACTCTGAACACATCTTCAGAGAAGGTCCAGTTGAAATTGGTCTCCCATGCTCCATAAAAGGTGAAGCAAAGCTGCCGTATGGACCAGCACCAGGGAAAAAAGGTAGCTACCCTGATCCACCGTAGAATCGTCAGTAATTCATCTTGATTAACCTGAGTCCTCTGGATTTAAATTCTCCATGTACCTGGCCTGACAAATGATTCTTTTCTAGTTAGAGATTACAGACCTAGCCACCAACAGAGAGTCTCCTACTTCCTAGAAGTATTATAAAACCAAAATATACCCCACTAGGAAACCTTCATAAGCAGGTGGTGGTGGTGAGACGTTGAGGTGGGAGAAGAAAATGCGGCATCTCTGGAGGAAACTGTTGCAAACTTTTCCTTAGAATTTTAGAACATTACTCCCTGCCGTGGTTAAACAGTTTTACAGAAATAAATCCTCCATAGAGCTCTATGGTAGGAATACCACAGACCATCTTATTCTGTACCTTTGAGACTTTTCTGGAAAGTTGAAGATTAGAAAGGGGATTATGGACACCAAGGGAGGAAAGCGGGGGCATGGTGGGATGCATTGGGAGATTGGGATTGACATCTATACACTAATATGTGTGAAATAGATAACTAATAAGAACCTGCTATATAAAATAAATAAACTCAAAAAAATATATATTAGAAAGGGGAAGAATAGCCTAATGTCCTTAACATTTCTGATGTTATGGAAGTTTATCCAGCCTCCTCTTTGAAGGTCCTTCATGAGAGGATATGACCATGTGATTCTGAATAGTTTCAGCATACATTATAAAATACTTATTTTCCTTGGACTTAGAATGTGAAATATAAACCTAGAGATCGGAAAATAAATGTCATTATTCCAACCACAAAAAGAGACATGATAATTATGTGATGTGATACAGGTGCTAACTATCTAGTGATATCACAGTAGATAAATGTGTCAGTCAACATGTTATGCACCTTAAATTAGCACAGTGTGATATGTCAATGTATTTCAATTTTAAAAAAAGAAATGGGGGTCGGAGGAAGGCTCCAAAAAAGTTTTTCTCCATCTTCTCTGTCAGGGCGTGAGGAATAAATTGTCCTGAAAATTTTTTAAAGAAGGGTTTGGATTAGATTTGGGAAGGGTCTCTGGGCAGAGGAGTAGACCGTGTGTCTCAGACATGATCAAGGTAGGTAGCATCTTGACTCGAAGGCTGTGGCGAATGACGCATTTCAGATCTTTAATGATCTGCTATCCATTTCTTCGTCCCCACACGGTCGGTCACAGAAATTGATGCCACTGTGCCTGTGAGCCACGCAAGCAACGGAGAATCATTTTTCCTCCAATTTGGTTACAATCCCTATTTGTCCGTGATTCGGCATCATCAAAAGTGCTCATTCCTGTTGCATAGATGGTCTTTTGCTGATTGGAATGTTTCTTAACTTGGTATTTTCCCCAGTCTGTTGCATAAAGAGACACAGTCCACCCGCCAGATAGCAGGCTCCCAGGCAGGAAGTGCTGCTTTTGCCCTACAGGAACCCCTTTCTGCATCGCTCTGAATGGAGCTTCAGAATGGGTTGTGGAAAAGAAAGCGTGTTCTCAAAGTAGCTAGAACGACTTTCCGCTGTTCCTTATTTCCTTTTAACCACTGATTTGCCATTTTCAGAGCCTCAGGGGATCTCCTGGGAGTCTCCCTTGGATGAGATGGAGAAAGTAGGCCATCGTCCAGAACCTGAACTTAACGTAGAAAGACCATCTCTACATATGAAATTAAAAATCGAGGATTTTACCTTGCACAAAATGTTGGGGAAAGGAAGTTTTGGCAAGGTATGATATTGTATGTAGAATTCTGTGGCCCAACTTCCAGAAATTGAAGAGCAAATCTGGCCAGTGGAACTGAACTGGTGGAACTGAACCACGCATGGGTGTGCAGAGAGCACATTCCTGGTCAGGAACTGTCATGTGATGCGATATATGTTAGAGGGCAGAGAGACATCTGAATAAATAGGGACCCGGGGAGCTCTGGGGAGTAGCAGCCTCTGCTTCCTGGGAACAACGATTCAAGCCATTTCACTTGGAAGGTGTTCATCCCACGAGCTTGTGTGTTCGATATCTTTGGACACCAAAGAAATGAGAAGGTGCCTCGGCCGGTTCCTATTTCACAGATATTTTTGTTTCATTGGTGGTTTTTCTGTTGTTGTTTTGTTCCTTTTCTCAAACCTGGAGTGTGGTTTTTACCTTCTGTATGATTTCTTCTCTACCAAATGTCCTCAGCCTTGTTTTAGTTTGCCAGGGCTACTGTAACAAAATACCACAGATGGGGAGACTTCAACAACAGAAATTTATTTCTTCTAGTTCTAGAGGCTGGAAGTCCAAGATCAAGGTGTGGACAGGGCTGTTTCTCCTGAGGCCTCCCTCCTGGGTGTCCACGCTGTCTTCTCCCTTTGTCCTCACGTGGCCATTCCTGTGTGCATGTCTGTGTCCTAACCCCCTCTGCTTATAAGGACACCAGTCATATTGGATTGGGACCCACCCTACTGACCTCATTTTAACATAATTACCTCTGTAAGTACCCTGTCTCCATGTATGGTCTCACTCTGAGCTGCTGGGGTTTAGGACTCTTTGGAAGGGACACAATTCAGCCCAGAACACAGCCCTAGCTTGAGCGTCTTAGGAAAAGTTCCACGGAGGAAGTCCCTCCTCTAAATTCTCCTGCCACTCACTCAGGTTATGGGCCATTAGTCAGCCACAGAGGGCAAGGAGAGGAGGAAGGAGACATAATGGAAGAAATTATAATCAACTCTCAGTGACAAGAGGAGATTTTCAAGCCAGTGATTGTAAAGAGGGATGTCATGGAATGTAGGCTTTCAGGTTATTTTGGATATTAAGGATATCACATGTATTAATGGAACTCTCAGTTGTTTTATATTTATATTGGATGCAACGTCTAGGAAAGTTTTAGCCAAAGACTCCTGTTCCATGAATTTGTGCAACCAAGACCAGCATTATGCTCAGCACCTGCTCACTAGACTTTGGCTGCAAAACTTACCCAGTTTATTTAATAAAAATGTAACTGGGTATTGCCATAGCTGAAGGACATTGTGCTGCAGTTGGAGTTTCTGTACAATACCAAGGCATTGCCTTCGGCAAAATCCACTCTGCCCTACAAACTGTAGCTGAAATCCATTAATTCGTTTATTTTGTTTCCACAATAACATGAACCATAGCAGGCTCGTCTGGTGTTAATCTGAGTGTAATAGGCAATTTTAGAGCCAGTCTTCATTAAAATTTAGCATCAATTAATGTGCAGTTTATAACCTGTTTCCAAAAATTGAAAGCACATTATAGAGATGGAAATGGCTTTTTTTTTTTTTTTCAGCTTCTTAGTTTATGGCTGGTCTGGGGATGTTTTATTGAAAGAAGCAATTACCAAAAGAGGACTTTTAATTGTTAAAGGAAAGCTTTTCTTTGTTCCCGTGTGGATTTTACTTTTCAACAAAGTTAAGAAGACATTAAGTTAAACCTATATTCCTTAGTAAATAACCCAAGGGACAGCTGAGAGCTTCAGGTATCCTCAGCTCTATGTCCAAAGCAGTAAGCCCTTCACCATCAGGACCCCGGATCCCTGCACTCTGAGGGGGCTGCACCGTGGGGCCCAAGGAGAGGGGGAGGAAGCACCAGAGCAAAAAGGGGCAGCCATATCTCCTTTTCTTCCAACACTAAGAATACTCAAACTTGTTTTTCTTCTTTCTTTTCACTCTGTATGGGAAGTAGGGTTCCTCACCAAAATGGTAGCCTCTGTATTCTGGTTCTCCATCGATTTTAGGCCCAGGAGAACAAATTGCATGTTTTCTGGGGATATGTATGTACATCATTCATTCTCATCATTCATTCATTCTCTGAATTCTCATCTAAGCTCTACCCCCTCTATCAAGCCAGCTACCCCAAAGTTATGTGTCTGCACTGTATTATTTTAAACATAGACACGTGCATTTTCACTATTGGTGTAACATCATTAACGTCAACAATCCCTAAAAGTCACTAAAAGAAGCAAATGGCAAGTGGTTGGGTTTTTTTTTAAGTATAGTTGATTTATAATATTAGTGTCAGATGTATAACATAATGATTCAATAGTTTTATAGATTATACTCCATTTAAAGTTATTACAAAATAATGGCTGTATTTCCCTGTGCTGTACAATATATCCCTGTTGCTTACTTTATGCATAGTAGTTTGTATCTCTTAATCCTATACCCCTATATTGCCCCTCCCCCCTTCCCCTCTTCCCACTGGTAACCACTAGTTTCTTCTATATATCTGTGAGTCACTTTCTGTTTTGTTATATACATCCATTTGTTTTGTTTTTTAGGTTCCAGTAACTGTCATTTAGAAAGCATTTTACAGTTCACAAGTCACTTTCCCACCTGGTATTTGATTTTCACAACAGTCCTTAGTAGGCAGTGTGTTGATAGTAACTGCTTTTACAAATTCGGGAACTGAAGCAGCCCAGGGAGGTTAATTTGTTTGCCCACATTCCCACAGCTAGTAAGTATCTGTGAAATGAGGCCTGAGCTGGGGTTTTCTGTCTCCAAATGCCATGTCCTCACTCGTGTCAGTCGTCTGTGGCTGCATCATTTGCAAAAGTGAAAGTTGGTGAAACTCTCCATTACATGCCATCTGGTGTCCTTTCTTATAAGATTCATGAAATCAAGTGGAAAAAGTAAACTGTGGAGTCAGATTTCCCACTGAGTAGCTCCATGAATTTGAGAAAGTTACCCTTTGAGCCTAGTTTTTTTTGTAATTATTACTATCTATCTGTGTTGCAGAGTGTTCTGAGCTAAGAATTAAATAGATACTAAAATTAGATAGCACATGTGAAGCACATAGCAGAATGTCTGACACATAGTAGGTCTTGAAGATAATATTAGTGTCTGTGCCATCAGAGGAAATGCTGTGCATTCTTTAAGCACATCAGGAAAGCTCAGTTCCTCACATATTCTTTGTTTGCCTTGAAAAAGTGGGTAAAACTTAGAGTAAGGTTTTATGCTCATTTTCAGTGATACTTTAAGAACAATCAAGTCCTCCTTCCACTACTTGGCTGCTGCTTCCTTCAATACATATTTGCCTCTGAATGTTTTTATAAACTTACTCAGGTCCCTGGGTAGACAGGGCACACTTTTTTAAATAGAATTTTTCAGGGGCTGAGAATAACCCATCCAATTGCACCATAGTTTTGTGAAACCCTTTGAAAGGTAGAGAGAGGATGAAACCGTTCCGTATCATCCCACACCTGTGAGGCTCTATTTGTCTCCATAAAGGGGGTGGAGGAGGATTGGAGAAGTCCTCTTTTCTCACCCAATACATCTCTCTCAGGACTTCGTGACTCTTCTTTAATGAGCGTGAATCCAAATTCTAAAATAAAGTGTCTTCCCCTTCCCTCTAGGTCTTCCTAGCAGAGTTCAAGAAAACCAATCAATTTTTCGCAATAAAAGCCTTAAAGAAAGATGTGGTTTTGATGGATGACGACGTGGAGTGTACAATGGTAGAGAAGAGAGTTCTCTCCTTGGCCTGGGAGCATCCGTTCTTAACGCACATGTTCTGTACGTTCCAGACCAAGGTAAGGCTATCCTTCGTCTCTACCTCTCACCCCAGTAAATCTTGGTGCTCCTGGCAGCCCTCATTTGGAGACATGGGGTACTCTCTCCGTATATTTCTTCTTTACCTTTGAGTCCACCTTCCATCCATCCAAATAAGTTTCTTCTGCTCTAAACACCACTGAAATATTACTTAGAATTTTTTAATGTAGGTGATCGGGAAAGGGCCTTACTTCCGGATTTGTTTTGTTTTTTAGAACTTGGTTTAACTTATATAAGCAGTATGTGACTTGCTTAACAAGGTAGTGCTTTGTGAGAGGGAAAAAGTGACACCTGTTTATTCGTTTTACCATATGTGTGTATTTGAAGAGATGAAATTTGGAAAAATAGATCAAAACGTGTGCGCACTGTTATTTTCCTTTATAAGGCCAGTAGAAAGATCATCCTTTAGAGCGGGCTTCATCAGTGAGGCCTTGAGCATTGTGGTAAAGGGGTGAATTTTGTCAGAAGTGTCTCTTCTGTTCTGGGAGAATTCTCCTCCTGATCTCCTTTTTCCTTAAAATTAAAAAAAAAATTTCGTTTTTGACTCATTTTAGAAAATTTGGAATGTGCTTATATGCTCAGGGAAGAAATCATTTTAGAAAATTGATTTTAGAAAATTTGGAAAGTGCTTATATGCTCAGGGAAGAAATCATTTTAGAAAATTGATTTTAGAAAATTTGGAAAGTGCTTATATGCTCAGAGATCATTTTAGAAAATTTGGAAAGTGCTTATATGCTCAGAGAAGAAAATCATATGTAATCACTTGGGTATACTCACCGTTAATGCTTCTAAGTTTATCCTTCTAGATTTTTCCCCCATTAGATTTTTAAAGGTAAAAATAATGACCTGCTGTAAATACCTCCTGTTCTGTAACTTGCATTTTCAACACTCTCTACATTTCGTCACATCTGTGGATATTCGTCTACAATTTATCTAATTAGGCTACTTCTAAATTTTGTCCTGATTTGAATAACACTGAAATGAACATCCTTGTAGTTCAGTCTTCCTGCACAAACATAACGATTTTCTCTTTTTTTTTTTTTCTACCCTTCTTGACCCTATCCCTATGTATGTAGCCTAGAATAATAAGCAGACCCATGTGGAGCCATATGGTTAAGGTCCAAAGAATATGAGGAGTTTTTCTCTTGTTCTGTTTCAAGCCTTGATGATAATGTCCTACCTTAGGACAAGTAACCGAGGACCTCAAGATGCCTGTAGCCACAGAAGGTGTTAGTGGGGAAACTGGGAGTCAGCCAGAAAATGTGGACGGTCACTTGGGGTTTCATCACCACTTCTCCAGCTCCCAGTAGCTTCTCAACAAGTGTTTAATTAGGGAATAAATGAATAAGTATACTTGGCTAAAATAAAGAGAAACCAGACCATGAAAAAGCACTCAGTGATCATATACTGTATTCAAAGCATTGTGAAGGATATGGAACTAATACAGTTCCTGACCTGGAGAATTTCATACTATAAAACATTAAAGAGGCAAGAATGACACTTCTAACAGTGGTGAGTAATATTAATTGCAGAATGCAGACTCTAAGCACCAGAGCTGAGAAAACTAGAAAGTAGAATTTGAATAGAAATTAGAATAGGCAGAAAGGGTCTTGGACAGCAGAGGTGTAGGGGCTATAAGAAGGCAAGAAGGAATAAAGGGATTATGATAAGCTGTTTAAAAGTAGGCTTATGTTTTACAGCAGGAAGGAGTTTGGACTTTCTGATAATGAGGGTTAGAAAGATTTCCTGCTAGAAGTTTCCTCCTGGAGATCATAAATATCTGTCGGTCTGGGATGGTGCAGATATTTTACTGGAAGACAAAGTAAGGAACTCTGTCCCACTCTCCTGGTCTGTGTTCTAGATTTACTGTATACCCTAGGGGTTACTTACAATCTCATTTTTTCCTCTTGAAATATTGTGGGACTTTTATCAAAGTACTAAATACACCTCAGACCAGGCTTCTAGGGGCATTATGTAATCAAGTTTCACTCGGCACCTTTCCCTGCTGTTTTTTTTTTTTCCTTGCGTTATGCGGGCCTCTCACTGTTGTGGCCTCTCCCATTTGCGGAGCACAGGCTCCGGACGCGCAGGCTCAGTGGCCATGGCTCACGGGCCCAGCCGCTCCGCGGCATGTGGGATCTTCCCGAAACGGGGCACGAACCCGCGTCTCCTGCATCGGCAGGCGGACTCTCAAGCACTGCGCCACCAGGGAAGCCCCCCTGCTGTTTTTATAATTTGTTTGTATTATTTGTAGGGAAGGCTGTTATGAATCCCACTTTGCAGAAAATAGGTATGTTTCCTTCTCTGATTGTCAGTTAGAGCCTCAGGCAGAGTTTGCTTCTTTCCCTGTTACAGGAAATGCTCTTAAGATTTCGAGCCTATGTAATGCTTTACCAAAACCAGAAAAGTAAATGCATGAGAAAAAGTGTCAGAGAATGTACATATCAAATGTAAAAATGACTGTCTCACTACTTAGATTTCAAGGAATTGAGTCCTTTTAGAAATAAGAGATGGGGGGGCAGGGAGAGGCGAAGCTTACATTATACTTTCTGAAGGACCCTGATTTGAGATGTCCTGATTTTTTAATTTTATTCATTTTTTATTGAAGTATAGTTGCTGTACAATATTATGTTATAGGTGTACAATATAGTGATTCATAATTTTTAAAGGTTATACTCCATTTATAGTTATTATAAAACATTGGCTAGATTCCCTGTGTTGTACAATATATCCTTGTAACTTATTTTATACTTAATAGTACTGATTTGTTCTTCAAACCTTGTATGTCAAACAAAATAACCAAATGCCACAAGTGAGTGTAAACAGCAGCAATCGATATGAATCATGATTTCCTCTGGGTAAGTTTCTAATGTAGTCAGTTGGGAAAGGGCCTTACTTCTGGATTCTTTTGTCTGCTTGCTTATTTTTTAGAATTTGGTTTAACTTACATAACAACGAGGATTCCAAGCATATGTGACTTGCTTAACAAAGCAAAGATTGCTTTGGCTCTTTGGGGTCTTCTGTGGTTCCATACAAATTTTAGGATTATTTGTTCTAGTTCTGTGAAAAATGCCACGGGTATTGTGATAGGTATTGCATTAAATCTGTAGATTGTTTTCCGTAGTACGGACATTTTAACAATATCAAGTATTCTAATCCATGAACACAGGATATATTTCCCCATTTCTTTGTATCATCTTGAATCTTCTACATCAGTATCTTTTAGTTTTCAGACTACAGGTCTTTCACGTCTTTTAGTTAAATGAATTCCTAGGTATTTTATTGTTTTTTGATGCAACTGTAAATGGGATTGTTTTCGTACCTTCTCTTTACACAGTATACAGAAATGCAACACATTTCTGCATATAAATTTTGTATCCTGCAACTTTATTTATAAGCTCTAATATTAGTTTTTTCACAGTATCTTTATGGTTTTCTATGTATAGTATCATGTCATCTGCAAATAGTGACAGTTTTACTTTCTCATTTCCAATTTGGATATCTTTTGTTTTCTTGTCTGATTGCTATGGCTAGGACTTCCAATACTATCTTGAATATAAGTGGTGAGAGTTGGAATCCTTGTCTTTTTCCTGATATTAGAAGAAAAGCTTTCAGCTCTTCACTATGGAATAAGTTGTTAGCTGTGGGTTTGTCATATATGGCCTTCACTAAATATGTTGAAGTGTATTCCTTCTATACCCATTTTGATAAGAGTTTTTATCATGAATGGATGTTAAATTTTTTTAAATGCTTTTTCTGTATCTATTGAGATGATATGGTTTTTGTCCTTCGTTCTGTTAATATGGTGTATCACGTTGACTGATTTGTAGATATTGAACCATCCTTGCATCTCTGGGATAAATCCCACTTGATCATGGTGTATGACTCTTCTAATATATTGTTCAATTTGGTTTGTTTATATTTTGTTGAGGATTTTTACATCTGTATTCATCTGGGATATTGGCCTGTAATTTTTGTGTGGTGTCTTTGTCTAGTTTTAGCATCATGGTAATGCTGATCTCATAGAATGAGTTCAAAAGTATTCCTTCCTCTTTAATTTTTTTGGAATATTTTGAGAAGGATAGGTATTAACTCTTTTTATATATTTGGTAGAATTCCCCTGTGAAGCAATCTTGTTCTGGACTTTTGTTTGTTGGGAGGTTTTCTTTTTTCTATTTATTCAATTTCATTACTGATTATCAGTCTGTTAGATTTTCTGTTTCTTCCTGATTCAGTCTCGAAAGATTGAATGTTACTAGGAATTTATCCATTTCTTTTGCATCCATTTTCTGTGCAATTGCATCCATTTTCTGTGCAATTTGCTGGCATATAATTGTTTACAGTTGCCTCTTATGATTCTTTGTATTTCTGTGGTGTCAGTTATAACTTCTCTTTCATTTCTGATTTTATCTGGGCCATCTTCTTTTCTTGATGAGTGTGGCTAAAGGTTTATCAGTTTTCATTATCTTTTCAAAGAACCATCTCTTAAGTTTAAGTGATCATTTCTACTGTTATTTTTGTCTCCATTTCATTTATTTCCACTCTGATCTTAATTATTTCCTTCCTATTAACTTCGGGCTTTATTTCTTCTCTTTATAGTTCATTTAGGTGTCAAGTTCGGTTGTTTGAGATTTTTATTTCTTGAGGTAGGCCTGTATTTCTATGAACTTTCCTCTTAGAACTGCTTTTGCTCTGTCCCGTAGACTTTGGAAAGTTGCATTTCCATTTGTCTCAAGGTATTTTTTATTTCCTCTTTGATTTCTTCAGTGACCCATTGTTTATTTAGTAGTACGTTGTATGTTGTTTAGCCTCCATTTGTTTGTGTTTTTTGCAATTTTCTGCTTTTGATTTCTAGTTTCATACCACTGTGGTCAGAAAAGATGCTTGATATGATGTCAGTCTTGTTAAATTTATTGAGACTTGTTTGGTGGCCTAACATAACCTACCTGGAGAATGTTCCATGTGCACTTCAAAAGAATCTGTATTCTGTTTTGGATGGAATGTTCTGTATGTCATTTAAGGCCAGTGTTTCTTTATTGATTTTTCTGGTTGGATAATCTATCCATTGTTGAAAGTGGCATTAAAGTCCCCTATTATTATTGTATTACTTTCAATTTCTCCCGTTATGTCTGTTAATAGTTAGGTGCTTCTATGTTGGGTGCATAAATATTTACAAATGTTAAATCCTGTTCTTGGATTGACCCCATTATTATTATGTAATGTCCTTCTTGGTCATTTGTTACAGTATTGTTTTAAAGCCTATTTTGTTGGCTATGAATATTGCTACCCCAGCTTTCTTTTCATTTCCATTTGCATGGAGTATCTTTTTCTATCCCTTTACTTTCACTCTGTGTGTGTCTTTAGGTCTGAAGTGAGTCTCTTGGAGGCAGCATATAGTTGGGTCTTGTTTTTTGTTTTTAATCCATTCAGCCACTGTGTGTCTTTTGATTGGAGCATTTAGTCCATTTACATTTAAAGTGATTATTGATAGATATGTACTTAGTGCCATTTTGTTAATTGTTTTCTGGTTGTTTTTGTAGCCCTTCTCTGTTCCTTTCTTATTCTCTTTGCCTCTTTCCTTGTGGTTTAATCATTTTCTCTAGTGTGATGTTTGTGTTCCTTTCTCTTTATTTTTTGTACATCATAGGTTTTTGATTTGCAGCTACCATGAAGTTCATCTCTCGCTCTCGTATATGTATATGAGTTTATTTTAAGCTCAAAGTCACTTAAGTTAGAATGCATTCTAAAAGCACTACATTTGTACTCCCCTTGCCAACATTTTGGTCTTTATGTCATATTTTACATCTTTTTGTGTATCCCTTCACTTCTATTGTAGTTATAGTTGATTTTACTACTTATGGCTTTTAGCCGTCATGCTAGTTTAAGTGGCTCTTCCACAGCCTTTCCTATATATTTGCCTTTACCAGTGAGATTTTTTCTTTCATATATTTTCATATTTCTGTTTATGGCCTTTTAGTTTCACTTACAAAAAATGTTAAAGGGCCTTCTTTAAGGCCAGTTTAGCAGTGATGAACTATGTTAGTTTTCACTTGTCTGGGAAACTCTTGATCTTGTCTTCAATTCAGAATGATAACTTTTCCAGATAGAGTACTCTTGGTTATAAGTTTTCTTCCTTTTAAGTTTTTTCCTTTCAGCACTTTATCATGCCACTGCCTCTGGCCTGCAAAGTTTTTGATGAAAATTCAGCTGACAGTCTTAAAAGGGTTCACTTGTAGGTGACTAGTTGCTTTCCTCTTGCTGCTTTTTCTTATCTTTAATTTTTGCCATTTTCATTGCAATGTGTATTGGGGTGTATCTGTTTAGGTTCATCTTGTTTGAGACTCTCTGCTTCCTGGGCCTGGATATCTGTTTCCTTCACCAAGTTAGGGAAGCTTTCAGCCCTCTTCTTTTCTCCTCCTGGGACCCCTATAATGTGAATGTTAGTAGGCTTGATGTTGTGCCAGAGGTACCTCAAACTATCATTTTTAAATTTTTTTTCTTTTTGCTGTTCTGATTGGGTGATTTCCACTCTTCTGTCTTCCAGATTGCTGATCCATTCTTCTGAATCATCTAATCTGCAATTGATTCCCTGTAGTGTATTTTTCATTTGTTATTGTAGTCTTCAGTTCTGATTGCTTCTTTCTTATATTTTCTGACTCATTGTTGAAGTTCTCATTGTGTTCCTTTATTCTTCTTTTGAGTTCAGTGAGTATCTTTATTACTTTGATCTCTTAAATCCAGGTAATTTACTTATCTCTATTTCATTAGGGTGTTTTTCCCAGGGTTTTATCTTGTTCTTTCACTTGGAACATATTCCTCTGTCTCCTCATTTTGTTTGACTTTCTGGTTTGAATTAGCTAAGACAGCTACGTCTCCTGGTTTTAAAGGTGGCCTTGTGTAAGGAGCATCCCCTGTGTGGGCTGGGCAGCTTTGGCAGGCTGGTTGGGTCAGGCTTAGCCTAGGGGTGAGGGGGGCTGGAACTGGAGCAGGTATGGGCCGGGGGGTGGGGGGCTGTCTCTGGGCAGGGTGTCCTGTGGCCACCCTGGCAGGATGGCTGGAGTAACATGAGCCAGAGTGGCCTACGATATATACCATACCAAAGCCACCCTGGTAGCATGGCTGTAGCTAGTGCAGGGCTGGGCATGCTATGGTGGCCTTGGCAGGCTGGCTACAATGTCTGGACTGTTTTCCCATCCGTGCACAGCACCTCCAACCCTGGAGAGAGTTCCAGCAGTTCCCTGTGTGTTTGGCAGATGCTCTAAGGTTAGTAAATGGATTTCCTTCAAATATGGTCTAAAGTGTCCTTTAAATTGCTGGGTTTTTTCTCACTGTGTGCCAAGGTGGGCAAGTCTGTGCACAGGCCTCTCAGTGGTATCCCTCTCTACTGCACATCTCTGTGTCAGGGGTGATTCCTGTTGATGCTGGGTCTTGGTCCCTCTATCATTTCTTATGCAGAAGCTGTTCAATCAGCTCTTTGTTCTTCAGGAGGAATTGCTTTCTGTGTAGGTGTACATCAGTGTGTCCATGGGAGGAATCTTTTAACTGTACTCACTAACAAATTAAAATCTATTAGAAACAAATTAATCATAAAACCTTGAAAATACATGTCATAAAGTACTTTAGAAAGTCACTGTTAAATTAATTCAACAAATGTTTCTTGTTGACCTGCTAAGTTCTATGTTTCCCCAACAGAGGCAAGACTCAAACTATATGGGGATTAAATTAGAAAACTATTTCCTTTTGCTACCTAATTCTAAGTAGTAAATAGAAAAAAACAAGTTCTAGCTTGGAAGAATAGTGTTCTGCTTTCTTGATTTTAAGATACCGTCAATAATTAGATGCCCTATTTTCTTGATACACAAAATTATTTTAAAAACTAGAAGCCATCTCCCAATTTGAGAATTGTCTAAATGTGAATTAACATGTATGTCAATTAGAAATTGCATTGGCTGCTAGTAACAGGGATAGAAAATAACAATGACTTACATGAGATAGAAGTGTTTTTCTCTTCATATAAAAGGAGTTACATACATGGATCAAAGCAAGTATGACAGTTCCATGGTGTCAGAGATCCAGGAACCATCTGCTCCCTGTTCCATCATCTACTGTACTGAGTTCCCATCCTCAAGGGTACTCCTCAGTCCAATATGGCTGCTAGAGCCCAGCCCTCACAGCCACATTCTAGGGAAGAAAGAACAACCCCATGCCAGCTTAGTCTTCTTTCTTAAGTCACTTTTCCAAAAGGCCCACAAAAAACTGCTGCTTACCTCTCTCTGGCTCTTCTATAGCTGTAAGGAAAGCTGGAAAGTTGAATCTTAAGCACATTGTCATCCAGAATAATTTTTTTTTTTTTTTTTTTACTAAGAAAGAAAGGGAGGCAACCAGCCATTTCTCCTCCAACATATATATTAAAATAAAGAAAATATGATTAAAACTAGGTTTACTGAAGCCTATTTTGTGCCAGATAGTTTCCTAGGAACTTTAAATATATTATCTCATTTAATTCTATAAACCCAATGAAGTAGATATTATTATTCTATTTTACCTATGAGAAAACTGAAGCTAAGAAAGATGAACCTTGCCTTAAGGCCACTCAGCTGGAAACGGGAAACAGCATTCAATCTTACCATATGTCTTTTTCCAGATATGGGCCTCCTATATATTCATACCATGTCTTAATGACATGTTGTCTCTGTAGTATCTAAATGTTCACCTACAGGGGGAAAAAAACACAGAAAAATAGTTTTCCTCTCTTTTTAATTATGCTAGATTAAAAGTTCAATAACTCAAGTACACAAAGTTTCTCTGATCTATTTCTGATAACCCTAGGTGAAAATAACAGGGTTTGGAAAGGAAACACAAAATTCAACTGAGTAAATCGAATTATCTTTTTTTCAACAATTCATGAATTGAGCAGCATCCGTCTAGCAAACAGAAAGGAGCTCTGAGGACCTGTATGAAATGGAAGACTTTTATAGGCAGAAAGTAGGGAGCGACAAGGAAAGAGCAGATTGTTTCAGTCAAGGTCACCTTCCTTAGATGGATGTCCTCACTGGTGCTGATCAGGAAGTTCCAGACTGACTAGTTAAGATTACATTCCTGGGGATGTTTGGAATTGCAGTTAGCTTACATATTAAGTGCCGGTTTGGAGATGTGGGCTTAGCACAAGTGATTCCATTTGGGGACTGTTGTCTCTTTTCTAACAATCACACCCCCTCTTTTGCCTCTTTTGATCAGACCCTCAACTGGGAGATGTGATCAAAATTTAAGGTATTAGCACCACTCCCAGCTACCATTCTGAAGTTCTCATGGTTTTTGACGGTCCTTTGTGTGGTCTTCACAGGTCAGGATGTTTTTTACTTAATCAGTGGTATTCACAGGCCACAGAGCTCAGGGTCACAATTTCTAAGTCAGTCATTCTCTTCATTCCTTTCTTGAAGTTCCACTCTTAGGGAGATCATTTAGTTGGTGGTCAGTGGCTGCAAACATGAATTTAAAGCCTTTGAAAGAATACAGCATTCCAAGGAGACCACTATGATTATGAAAAGTAGGATAATTCCCAATATCTGGAGTGCTCTTCAGCCCCAAGACCCAAACTAATCAAAATCAAATAAGTCAAAGAAAGACCCCATTGAAAGAGTCACCTGTTTAAGGCAAGTGGCTTGTTCGGTATTTTTATGTAAGTGAGCCTCGACTTCCTCAGAAGTGTTAATCCAGGTGCAACAGGTTGCCTTGGCTTAGTGAAGTAGGGCCCTGACAAAGAAAGGGTTTGCTTCCCCTTCGCCTTGTGTCCCTTTCTTTGTATACAAAGGCTGGATACAAAGTTCCCCAAGTTTGGGGTTATTAACCAGAGAGAGGGAAGCAGACCAGAGGGTCTCTAACGTCATGGATAGATCAGAGTTCTTGATGATAAATCCAGCAATCTAAAAGGATACCCCCACACAAACCCAAGCAGTGGCCTGGGAGATATGGATGATGATGTTATCTTTCCAGGCCAGTGCCAGAGTAAACGCTGAAGAGAGGGTGTCAGGTTTAGTTGTCCAGCAGCCTACCTCAACATCGGCTACTTCTGTTTGATTTTGAGGTCTTCAGCGGGTGTACAGTACCCAGCATCAGGTGGGGACTTCTTCTGTTGTGAGATATGTACCCAAGGTTCAAGCCCCTGCATGTTGGCTGCCATCAGGTTAGTGAGGAAGATCTGGTAGAGTCCCTTCCAAGGAGACACAAGGGCAGTCTTTGTTCTTAGTGACTCCAAGTCAGAAGGGTGGGAGAAAACTGGAAGCATTAGTTTGGAGAGTCACAGCCAGTTAATTGACGGAACCAGAAGTATTCGAGATCCAATCCAGTTTACAGGTTTATAACAAAACCTCAAAAACAATTACCAGGATTAGAATCTAATATCTACAAAGATACAATTTTCCTCTGTATCATCACCATTTTTTTAACCAAAGATAATTACAGTAAACCTAATTCGTTTGCATTGAACGTGGCCTGATTAATTACATAAGTGCAGCAAGAATAGTGACTGACCATTTAAGCTCTTTTAAAAACTGTTTCCTGGAAAGGAATCTCAGAGTGAACTCTTAAAGCCTCTGAGGCTTTAAGCTAAGCCAAAGTCTCACAGTAAGATTTTACCTGCAATACCTATAGCTTTGGGTGAATTTCTCTCTTCTTGAGGTCCAAAAAACATGCTGAGTTTCCTGGAACCTACCAGGAAATTACCTTTCTTACTCACCTGGTTAGCTCCCAGGAACCTTGGTACCAGAGTACCAGTCCAGTTTTTCCAAGGGACTTTACTGACTCCCTAAAGTCAACCTTAGTTATTTAAATCTGTCTGGTCATATCTGAGTCTATACACATCTCTCTCACATATAACGTTCCAGTCAAGGTCTGGGTAATATAACCAGTGTATCCAATTGTGTCCTGTTACAAAAACAGACTCTCACTGAACTTAACGTAAATAACTATTTTTCCATAAAAAGAATACTTGAGAGTTTCTGGATTCTAGAGGAATCAGAGAGAAAAAGTAAATGTTTCATCTTTGTTTACAAAAGTATACTTTACCTAATTGTAAGCCATGATAACTCAAGAGAAGTCTCAAATCTGGAAAAACAAAACACTAAAGTACCAGCAGTATTTCAAATAAGTCATAAAAATTCTAATCATCCTCCTCAGTTCATTCAGTCCTGTGTTATTAATTATTGTTCTGCTTGAATCCAGTTTTTTCCATTAGTTCTGGGAAGTTTTACGCAGTTCAGTTTTGTGATGTAAAGTTATCATTAACCTGTGTTTGCCATAGTTCGCTTCATAAATCTCTTCAAAGATGAGGCACTTTTTTTTTTTAACATCTTTATTGGAGTATAATTGCTTCACAGTGGTGTGTTAGTTTCTGCTTTATAACAAAGTGAATCACTTATACATATACATATGTCCCCATATCTCTTCCCTCTTGCATCTCCCTCCCTCCCACCCTCCCTATCCCACCCCTCTAGGTGGTCACAAAGCACCGAGCTGATCTCCCTGTGCTATGCGGCTGCTTCCCACTAGCTAGCTATTTTACGTTTGGTAGTGTATATGTGTCCATGCCACTCTCACTTTGTCCCAGCTTACCCTTCCCCCTCCCCGTATCCTCAAGTCCATTCCCTAGTAGGTCTGCATCATTATTCCCATCTTGCCCCTAGGTTCTTCTGACCAATTTTTTTTTTTGATTCCATATATATGTGTTAGCATACGGTATTTGTTTTTCTCTTTCTGACTTACTTCATTCTGTATGACAGTCTCTAGGTCCATCCACCTCACTACTAATAACTCAGTTTCATTCCTTTTTATGGCTCAGTAATATTCCATTGTATATATGTGCCACATCTTCTTTATCCATTCATCTGTTGATGGACACTTAGGTTGCTTCCATGTCCTGGCTACTGTAAATAGAGCTGCAATGAACATTTTGGTACATGACTCTTTTTAAATTATGATTTTCTCAGGGTATATGCCCAGTAGTGGGATTCCTGGGTCGTATGGTAGTTCTATTTTTAGTTTCTTAAGGAACCTCCATACTGTTCTCCATAGTGGCTGTACCAATTTACATTCCTACCAACAGTGCAAGAGGGTTCCCTTTTCTCCACACCCTCTCCAGCACTTATTGTTTCTAGATTTTTTGATGATGGCCATTCTGACCGGTGTGAGATGATATCTCATTGTGGTTTTCATTTGCATTTCTCTAATGATTAATGACGATGAGCATTCTTTCATGTGTTTGTTGGCAATCTGTATATCTTCTTTGGAGAAATGTCGATTTAGGTCTTCCTCCAGTTTTTGGATTGGGTTGTTTGTTTTTTGGGTATTGAGCTGCATGAGTTGCTTGTATGTTTTGGAGATTAATCCTTTGTCAGTTGCTTCATTTGCAAATATTTTCTCCCATTCTGAGGGTTGTCTTTTCATCTTGTTTATGGTTTCCTTTGCTGTGCAAAAGGTTTTAAGTTTCATTAGGTCCCATTTGTTTACTTTTCTTTTTATTTCCGATTCTCTAGGAGGTAGGTCAAAAATGATCTTGCTGTGATTTATGTCATAGAGTGTTCTGCCTATGTTTCCTCTAAGAGTTTTATGGTGTCTGGCCTTACATTTAGGTCTTTAATCCATTTTGAGTTTACTTTTGTGTATGGTGTTAGGGAGTGTTCTAATTTCATTCTTTTACATGTAGCTGTCCAGTTTTCCCAGCACCACTTATTGAAGAGGATGTCTTTTCTCCATTGTATGTTCTTGCCTCCGTTATCAAAGATAAGGTGACCATATGTGCGTGGGTTTATCTCTGGGCTTTCTATCCTGTTCCACTGATGTATATTTCTGTTTTTGTCCCAGTACCATACTGTCTTGATTACTGTAGCTTTGTTGTATAGTCTGAAGTCTGGGAGCCTGATTCCTCCAGCTCTGTTTTTCTTTCTCAAGATTGCTTTGGCTATTCGGGGTCTTTTGTGTTTCCATACAAATTGTGAAATTTTTTGTTCTAGTTCTCTGAAAAATGCCAGTGGTAGTTTGATAGGGATTGCATTGAATCTGTAGATTGCTTTGGGTAGTAGAGGTATTTTCACAATGTTGACTCTTCCAATCCAAGAACATGGTATATCTCTCCATCTATTTGTATCATCTTTAATTCCTATCATCAGTGTCTTATAGTTTTCTGCATACACGACTTTTGTCTCCTTAGGTAGGTTTATTCCTAGGTATTTTATTCTTTTTGTTGCAGTGGTAAATGAGAGTGTTTTCTTAATTTCACTCTCAGATTTTTCATCATTAGGGTAGAGGAATGCAAGAGATTTCTGTGCATTAATTTTGTATCCTGCGTCTTGACCAAATTCATTGATTAGCTCTAGTAGTATTCTGGTAGCATCTTTAGGATTCTCTTTGTATAGTATCATGTCATCTGCAAACAGTGCCAGCTTTACTTCTTCTTTTCCAATTTGGATTCCTTTCATTTCGTTTTCTTCTCTGATTGCTGTGGCTAAAACTTCCAAAACTATGTTGAATAAGAGTGGTGAGAGTGGGCAACCTTGTCTCGTTCCTGATCTTAGTGGAAATGCTTTCAGTTTTTCACCATTGAGGATGATGTTGGCTGTGGGTTTGTCATATATGGCCTTTATCATGTTGAGGTAAGTTCCCTCTATGCCTACTTTCTGGAGGGTTTTTATCATAAATCGGTGTTGAATTTTGTCAAAAGCTTTCTCTGCATCTCTTGAGATGATCATATGGTTTTTCTCCTGCAATTTGTTAGTATGGTGTATCACACTGATTGATTTACGTATATTGAAGAATCCTTGCATTCCTGGAATAAACCCCACTTGATCATGGTGTATGATCCTTTTAATGTGCTATTGGATTCAGTTTGCTAGTATTTTGTTGAGGATTTTTGCAGCTATGTTCATCAGTGATATTGGCTTGTAGTTTGCTTTCTTTGTGACATCCGTGTCAGTTTTTGGTATCAGGGTGATGGTGGCCTCGTAGAATGAGTTTGGGAGTGTTCCTCCCTCTGCTATATTTTGGAAGAGTTTGAGAAGGACAGCTGTTAGCTCTTCTCTAAACGTTTGATAGAATTTGCCTGTGAAGCCATCTTGTCCTGGGCTTTTGTTTGTTGGAAGACTTTTAATCATAGTTTCAATTTCAGTGCTTGTGATTGGTCTGTTCATATTTTCTATTTCTTCCTGGTTCAGTCTCAGAAGGTTGTGCATTCCTAAGAATTTGTCCATTTCCTCCTGGTTGTCCATTTTATTGGCATATAGTTGCTTGTAGCAATCTCTCATGATCTTTTGTATTTCTGCAGTGTCAGTTGTTACTTCTCCTTTTTCATTTCTAACTCTATTGATTTGAGTTTTCTCCCCTTTTTTTCTTGATGAGTCTGGCTAATGGCTTATCAATTTTGTTTATCTTCTCAAAGAACCAGCTTTTAGTTTTATTGATCTTTGCTATCATTTCCTTCATTTCTTTTTCATTTATTTCTGATCTGATATTTATGATTTCTTTCCTTCTGCTAACTGGGGTTTTTTTGTTCTTCTTTCTCTAATTGCTTTAGGTGCAAGGTTAGGTTGTTTATTTGCGATGTTTCTTGTTTCTTAAGGTAGGCTTGTATTGCTATAAACTTCCCTCTTAGAACTGCTTTTGCTGCATCCCATAGGTTTTCGGTCGTTGTCTCTCCATTGTCATTTGTTTCTAGGTATTTTATGATTTCCTCTTTGATTTCTTCAGTGATCTCTTGGCTACTAAGTAGTGTTTTGTTTAGCCTCCATGTGTTTGTATTTTTTACAGATTTTTTTCCTGGAACTGATATCTAGTGTCATAACGTTGTGGTCAGAAAAGATACTTGATACAATTTCACTTTTGTTAAATTTACCAAGGCTTGATTTGTGACCCAGGATATGATGTATCCTGGAGAATGTTCCATGAGCACTTGAGAAGAATGTGTATTCTGTTGTTTTTGGATGGAATGTCCTATAAATATCAAATTAAGTCCATCTTGTTTAATGTATCATTTAAAGCTTGTGTTTCCTTATTTATTTTCATTTTGGATGATCTGTTCATTGGTGAAAGTGGGGTGTTAGAGTCCCCTACTATGATTGTTAGTCAATTTCCCCTTTTATGGCTGTTAGTATTTGCCTTATGTATTGAGGTGCTCCTATGTTGGCTGCATAAATATTTACAATTATTATATTTTCTTCTTGGTTTGATCCCTTGATCATTATGCAGTGTCCTTCATTCTCTCTTGTAATAGTCTTTGTTTTAAAGTCTGTTTTTTCTGATATGAGAATTGCTACTCCAGCTTTCTTTTGATTTCCATTTGCATGGAATATGTTTTTCCATCCTCTCGCTTTCAGTCTGTATGTGTCTGTAGGTCTGAAGTGGGTCTCTTGTAGACAGCATATATACGGGTCTTGTTTTTGTATCCATTCAGCCAGTGTATGTCTTTTGGTTGGAGCATTTAATCCATTTACATTTAAGATAATTATTGATATGTATGTTCCTATTACCATTTTAATTGTTTTGGGTTTATTATTGTGGGTCTTTTGTGTTTCCTGCCTAGAGAGGTTCTTTTAGCATTTGTTGTAAAGCTGGTTTGGTGGTGCTGAATTCTTTTAGCTTTTGCTTGTCTGTAAAGGTTTTAATTTCTTGGTCAAATATGAACGAGATCCTTGCTGGATAGAGTAATCTTGGTTGTAGGTCTCTCCCTTTCATCACTTTAAATATGTCCTGCCAGTCCCTTCTGGCTTGCAGAGTTTCTGCTGAAAGATCAACTGTTAACTTTATGGGGATTCCCTTATGTGTAATTTGTTGTTTTTCCCTTGCTGCTTTTAATATTTGTTCTTTGTATTTAATTTTTGATAGTTTGATTAATATGTGTCTTGGTGTGTTTCTCCTTGGATTTATCCTGTATGGGACTCTCTGTGCTTCCTGGACTTGATTATTTCCTTTCCCATATTAGGGAAGTTTTCAACTATAATCTCTTGAAATATTTTCTCAGTCCTTTTCTTTTTCTCTTCTTCTTCTGGGACCCCTCTAATTCGAATGTTGGTGCATTTACTGTTGTCCCAGAGGTCTCTGAGACTGTCCTCAGTTATGTTCATTCTTTTTTCTTTATTCCGCTGTGCAGTAGTTATTTCCACTATTTTATCTTCCAGGTCACTTATCCGTTCTTCTGCCTCAGTTATTCTGCTATTGATCCCTCCTAGAGACTTTTTATTTTCACTTATTGTGTTGTTCATCATTGTTTGTTTGCTCTTTAGTTCCTCTAGGTCCTTGTTAAATGTTTCTTGTATTTTCTCCATTCTATTTCCAAGATTTTGGATCATCTTTACTGTCATTACTCTGAATTCTTTTTCAGGTAGACTGCCTATTTCCTCTTCATCTGTTAGGTCTGGTGGGTTTTTGCCTTGTTCCTTCATCTGCTGTGTGTTTCTCTGTCTTCTCATTTTGCTTATCTTACTGTGTTTGAGGTCTCCTTTTTGTAGGCTGCAGGTTTGTAGTTGCCGTTGTTTTTGGTGTGTGCCCCCAGTGGCTAAGGTTGGTTCAGTGGGTTGTGTAGGCGTCCTGGTAGAGGGGACTAGTGCCTGTGTTCTGGTGGATGAGGCTGGATCTTGTCTTTCTGGTGGGCTGGTCCACGTCTGGTGGTGTGTTCTGGGGTGTCTGTGGCCTTATTATGATTTTAGGCAGCTTCTCTGCTAATAGGTGGGGTTATGTTGCTGTCTTGCTAGTTGTTTGGCATACATACAGCTCCACTGTAGCTCGCTGGTCATTGATTGGAGTTGGGTCTTGGCATTGATATGGAGATCTCTGGGAGATTTTCTTCATTGGATATTACATGGAGCTGGGAGGTCTCTTGTGGACCAGCGTCCTGAACTTGGCTCTCCCACGTCAGTGCACAGCCCTGATGCCTGGCTGGAGCACCAAGAGCCTGTCCTCCACATGGCTCAGAATAAAAGGGAGAAAATAAAGAAAGAAGAAGATAAAGTTATTAAAATAATTATTAAGAAAAATTGTTTTAAAAAACAGAACCCTAGGACAAATGGTAAATGCAAAGCTATACAGACAAAATCACACACAGAAGCATATACATACACACTCACAAAAAGAGAAAAAGGGAAAAAAATATATCCTTGCTCCCAAAGTCCACCTCGTCAATTTGGGATGATTCGTTGTCTATTCAGGTATTCCACAGATGCAGGGTACATCAAGTTGATTGTGGAGATTTAATCCGCTGCTCCTTAGACTGCTGGGAGAGATTTCCCTTTCTCTTCTTTGTTCGCACAGCTCCTGGGGTTCATCTTTGGATTTGGCCCCGGCTCTGCATGTAGGTCGCCAGAGGGCGTCTTTTCTTCGCTCAGACAGGACGGCGTTAAAGGAGCAGCTGACTCGGGGGCTCTGGCTCACTCAGGCCCGGGGGAGGGAGGCGCACAGAGTGCGGGGCTGGCCTGCGGCGGCAGAGGCCAGCGTGACGTTGCTGCAGCCTGAGGCGCACTGTGCGTTCTCCCAGGGACGTTGTCCCTGGACCCTGGCAGTGGCGGGCTGCACAGGCTCCCCGGAACGGGGGTGTGGATAGTGACCTGTGCTTGCACACAGGCTTCTTGGTTGCGGCAGCAGCAGCCTTAGCATCTCATGACTGTCTCTGGGGTCCGCGCTGATAGCCGTGGCTCGCGCCCGTCTCTGGAGCTCCTTTAAGCGGCGCTCTGAATCCCCTCTCCTTGCACACCGCCAAAGAGGCAAGAAAAAGTCTCTTGCTTCTTCATTAGCTCCACACTTTTTCCCGTACTCCCTCTCGGCCAGCCGTGGCGCACTAGCCCCCTTCAGGCTGTGTTCACGCCGCCAACCCCAGTCCTCTCCCTGGGATCCGACCTCTGAAGCCGAGCCTCAGCTCCCAGACCCCGCCCGCCCGCCCGCCCCAGCGGGCGAGCAGACAAGCCTCTCGGGCTGGTGAGCGCCGGTCGGCGCCGATCCTCTGTGCGGGAATCTCTCCGCTTTGCCCTCCGCACCCTGTGGCTGCGCTGTCCTCCGCGGCCCCGAAGCTCCCCGCTCCGCCTCCCGCAGTCTCCGCCCGCGAAGGGGCTCCTAGTGTGTGGAGACCTTTCCTCCTTCACGGCTCCCTCCCACTGGTGCAGGTCCCGTCCCTATTCTTTTGTCTCTGTTGTTTCTTTTTTCTTTTGCCCTACCCAGGTACGTGGGGGAGTTTCTTGCCTTTTGGGAGGTCTGAGGTCTTCTGCCAGCGTTCAGTAGGTGTTCGGTAGGAGTTGTTCCACGTGTAGATGTATTTCTGATGTATTTGTGGGGAGGAAGGTGATCTCCGTGTCTTACTCTTCCACCATCTTGAAGCTCCTCCAAAGATGAGGCACTTTTGAAGAAATACTTTTGTAAAAGCATCTGAGTTAAACAGTAACTCTCTGTAATGACAAAGACTTAAAAAAGAATATGGTTAAAGATCTAATGAGAGTTCATTTGATAAGGAAATATAGTTATATCTGTGATATACATTTTAAAATAATAACTGGAAGTATGATTACATTATACCAGGACATATCAATTTTGGGAATACTTATATATCTGTACAAATACAACATAAAGGAGGCTTAGTGTTACTTTTTGACAGTGCTTCCCATGCAATTTAGCATAACAGTCTTAGCTTGTTTTCTCTCCTTATAAAAAGAGAGGTGTTAAACTAATCTTTTGAAATGTTCCTGGGGCTCTCTGGAAAATCTCAAAGTTGGTTTGAGGTCAAAAAGATTTCATTTAGAATTTGATTTGTGGGAAGTTTGTCAAAAACATCAAAAGGTTTAAAAATACTTGGTCACATAGGACATAGAACATTGTGAAATAGGCATTCTGTGGCTTAATATAGTTTTTAAAATTTCTTGAGAAACATATGCTTTCTGATAGTAAGTATTTCAGTATGGCACAAAAAAATATTTACTGATAGACCCAAATATCTTTAGTTGCTCTGTAGGAAGCCAAAAGTAGATAAACCCGTGTTCAGTAATTAGTGTTTCAATATTTTATTTGGAAATTATCTAGATATTTGATGCCTATCCATCATTTAATTTAACTTAGCAAAACTTTGCTTCAGGTTACCACAAAGTTTTGAGGAAACTATTTAAAAAGTTACCTAAAACCTTTTATCCCATTTACATCTATTTAATTCACTTGTTCTCAATAATTATGTTGAGGCTACCCACAAAAACTTTGTGAGACATTAGACAAAGTCAACCATCACCCCCGACCTATTTTTCTTGCTGAATACTTTGTAACAGAGATAACATGAACTAATTTGAGCAGTAAAACAAAGTTGTTCATCTGCATTATTTTCAATGCTAATAATTCCTAAGACCCATTTTAATTAAAATCCAACAAACGTCAACTAGCTTTTATTTACCAAGGATTATCTCAGACCATGTGAATTTGAGAAGCATTTGGGTTAGTTTCTATTACCGGCATACCTTGCTTTATTGCACTTCACAAATACTGCATTTTTTATAAATCAAAGCTTTATGGCAACCCTGCATTGAGTAAGTCTGCCGCTGCCATTCTTCCAACGGCGTTTTCTCACTTCATGTCTGTGTCACATTTTGTTAATTCTTGTAGTATTTCAAACTTTTTAATGTTACATTTGTTATGGTGGTCTGTGCTTAGTGATCTCTGATGTTACTACTGTAACTGCTCCACTGACCGGCCGTTTCTCTGTCTCTCTCCCTCTCTTTGGGTTCCCCCCTAGTCCCTGAGACACAATATTGAAAGTAAGGCCCGTTAATAACCCTACAATGGCCTCTAAGTGTTTAGTGAAAGGAAGAGTCACACATCTCTCGCTTTAAATCGAAAGCTAGAAATTATTAGGCTTAGTGAGGAAGGCATGTTGCAACCTAAGATAAATCGAAAGGTAGGCCTCTTGCACCATTAGCCAAGGTGTAAATGCAAAGGAAAAGTTCTTGAAGGAAATTAAAAGTGCTATTCCAGGGAACACAGGAATGATAAGAAAATGATACAGTCTTACTGTGGATAGTCTGGATAACTCAAATCAGCCACATATTCCCTTAAGCCAAAGCCTAACCCGGAGCAAGGCCCTACTCTCTCCAACTCTGTGAAGGCTGAGAGAGGTGAGGAAGCTGCAGAAGAGAAGTCTGAAGCTAGCAGAGGTTGGTTCATGAGGTTTAAGGAAAGAAGCCATATACATAACATAAAAGTGCAGGGTGAAGCAGCAGGGGCTGATGTAGAAGCTGCCACAAATTACCTACAAGATTGAGCGAAGATAATGAACCAAAGTGGCTCCACTAACAACAAATTTTCAATGTAGATGATAGAGCCTTATAACGGAAGAAGATGCCACCACAGCTAGAGAGAAGTCGGTGCCTGGTTTCAAAGGGCCGACTGACTCTCTTGTTAGAGGCAAATGCAGCTGTGACTTTAAGTTGAAGCCAGTGCTCATTTACCATCCCAAAAATCCTAGGGCCCTTAAGAATTATGCTAAATCTACCCTGCCTGGCTCTATAAATGGAACAACGAAGCCTGGATGACAGTACATCTGTTTACAACATGGTTTACTGAATATTTTAAGTTCACTGTTGAGATCTACTGCTCAGAAAAAAAAAAAAAAAAAGGGTTCCTTTCAAAATATCAATGTTCCTGATCACCCAAGAGCCCTGATCGAGATATAAACTGAGATTACTATTGTTTTCATGCTTGCTAGCACAGCATCCATTCTGCAGCCCATAGATCAAGGTGTGAATTCAACTTGCAAGTCTTATTATTTAAGAAATACGTTTTATAAGACTAAATCTGCCATAAATGGTGATTCCTCTGATGGATGTGGGCAAAGTAAATCGAAAAAACCTTGCGGAAAGAATTCACCATTCTAGATGCCGTTAAGAACATTTGTGATTCACGGGAAGAAATCAAAATATCAACATTAACAGGAGTTTAAAAGAATCTGATTCCAACCCTCATGGATGGCTTTTAGGCATCCAAGCCTTCAGTGGAGGCAGTAACTGCAGATGTGGTGGAAACAGCAGGAGAACTAGAATTAGAAGTGGAGGCCGAAGATGTGACTGAATTGATGCACTCCCATGATCAAATTTTAATGGATGAGGAGTTACTTCTATGGATGAGCAAAGAAGGTGCTGGTTTCTCGGTTTAGAATCTACCTCTGGTAAAGATGCTGTGAAGATTGTTATATAAACTTAGCTGATAGAGCAGTGGCTCTATCACTCCAGTTCTGAAAGTTCTATGGGTAAAATGCTATCAAACAGCATTGCCTGCTATGGAGAAACCATTCATGAAAGGAGGAGTCAGTCAATAGAGCAAACCTCATTGTCGTCTTACTTTAAGAAATTACCATAGTTACACCCACCTTCAGCAACCACCACTCTGATTAGTCAGCAGTCACCAACACTGAGGTAAGACCCTCCACCAGCAAAAAGATTATGATTTGATGAAGGTTCAGATGATGATTAGCATTTTTAGCAATAAACTATTTTTAATTAAGGTATATATATGTATGTATTTTTTAAGGCATAATGCTATTGCACACTTAATAGCCTACAGTATAGTGTAAACATAACCTTTATGTGCACTAGGGAATCAAAGAGTTTGTGTGACTTGCTATATTATGATATTAGCCTTATTGTGAGGGTCTGGAACTCAACCTGCAATATCACCGAGGGATGCAGGTATATTTCTGGGAGTTTTAGGAATATTTAATTCATATAAGTGCTTAATTTTCTTCAAACCAATTAAATTGAGCTTTCTTTTTTTCTTTTACAATTTTAGTAAGACCATTAGGAGGTGAAAAATACCATACACATACAACACAGACACATAAGCATACAGAGAGGTACAGAGACCTTATAGCTTTCATTTTAAAATTACTACCATGAATCAGCTATAATAATACAAAATTCACTACTCATAAAAGCAGCTGAATCTAAGTTGTTTACCTGGTGGAGGGAATAAGTTAAGGTTACCCGCTCAGACGGCTAAAGCTTTTCCACTAATGTTTGTGGGGAAGACACTTAAAAGATTTTTTTGTTCACCTAAGTTTCAAATGACCTTCCCCCTTCCGTTTTCCTTCTGATACGAATTACCTCCCTAAAGTTTATATAACGTTTACATCTCAAAGGCACAGGGATAGAATGTAAGTTCCTCCAAGAAGGACTTTGGTTTCCTAAGGCCAGAATTTTTACAATACATACACTCCTTTTGAGATAAATAGGGGAGGTTGTGGGATCGGTGATAGGAATAGTTGGATTTTTGAACTGCCTCTAGAGCTGAATTTCTAGTTTTGCAAAATTTTTAAGATCATGACAGTAGCTCTCAATTCCTCAAAGAATTGGGTTGCAGCCTAAATGTCATCATAAATTGATCCACCCCATCCAACTAAATTATCCTTAATTCGCTTTTTTTTTTTTTCTCTTTTATATCAGGGAGAAGATTTCTAACTAAGATGGAAATCAAAAGATCTCTGTGTTCTGGATTTAGAGCTGTTTGCCTTTGGAATGTTTTAGTAAATCCTTTCACAAAGGCTTTAGAAGGTTTTGCTTTCCCTCTGGGGTGTACATAGTTTTATTTTGGCTTAGGGGAAGAGGCCTAAAAACAAAAATTCCTATGAGCTTCCAATTTCTGACCAACTTCTTACCACTGAGCTACTTTTTAAAGAAATCCTTATAAATATCTTGCCAGTTTTCAATCGGGACAAACAGCAGATATTTCTTGCAGTATTGAACAACCCCTTGTACTTGATGTCCCCAAAGGGGATACAAAAGTTGTTATATTTTCCTCTCTTTATCATGTACTACAAGAGATCCAGGGGAGCTGACCCTCACCTTAGCTGGCTTCTGCCAGTTTTCGTGGGATCACATCTGCAGGCTCTGCGTGGGGCTTAATGTAGACAGTATAGCTCTGGTATCTACCATAACTTGGTAATTGTTTTTCATTCATTTTAATTTTAGTTTGCCTTAGCTGCTTAAGGGAATAATGTAGCAGTTTACCAGAAAATCCCTCAGAGTCTCGACCATCCTGGGAAGCGCCCTTTGGGGGCCCTCCTTTAAGGGAAGATATGGGGCTGTCTGTAAAGCCACTAACTTGGTGGATTTTACGGTCCTGTTGCCTCTTTAGAGTAGAAAGACAATTTAGACCGGATTACTAGAATGAGTATTCAAGTAAAGGACGACAGAGGGGAGCAGTAAAGGTTATATAACATTCATTTTACCATCTGTTTTAGGTACCTCTTGTGCCTTTAATTTTTCATTAGCCTTTTGCAACAAATTTTTCAGTGAAGCTATTTTGGCATCTTGAAGCCTTTTGAAGGCTTCTGCGTGCCAGTTAAAATAAGTATCCCCATTCTGTTTGTTTGATTTGGGAGCCCTTACTTTCAAGGGCACTTCTCAGATGATCTCAACTAATTGGAACTTTCCTCATAACGGCCGTTGCAATCTCTCCAAGGGCCGGCAGCGTTTGGCAGGACCCTTAGCCGCAAAGGTAGTACAACCACGTTTCTGTCCAGCCGTATTTTGGAGTCCCCATCGTGACAGTTACCAAGCTAAGTTCTCAGAACCCCAAACAACAATCCTAAGTTATTTTTAGTAAGATTTTTGCCATTTTTGTAGCTATCTGCAGCTTCTGCAATTATAGTTCTTAGATATAAAACAAGCACGTGGCACACTTAACTCTTTAGAATTTAAAGGTCTCATTTTTTCGGGCTAAGCCTTTGGGTCTCTCAGAGCCAGGTGAATAACTAAGAGGGATATGCCACGGGGTTGGAGGTTGTGCGGTGTTCCATAGTGTGCCTCATTGCATGGAAATTTTGAGGTTGGCAGCGGACCTAGTGTCACTCTAACCCATTCCATGACCAACTTGTCCTAACACAGGAGTCTCTGTGTTAGGTGGTGAGCATTCTGACAGTTTAAATGCTTGAACCATGCCCACCAATTGTGTGGCTTTTCTTGCTTCTGAAATTCCCATCAACAATAGCCTTTATCTACACAAGACAAACAAACATGCACCTTAACACACCAGCAGTAACCAAGAGATGTCACTGCAGCCCGGCCAAGGCAAAGACCTTGCACACCAACAGTTCCCAACATGGAACCAGGGACTGGGCAAAGGACTGAACCAGCAAACCCCAAAGAATGGGGAACCACAGCTGCCACCAGCAGCTCCCAGCATGGAATCTGGAGGAGGATTCCAAACAGATGGGGAACTGCAGACTAAACCACCAGCAGCTCCCAGCATGGAACTAGTGGTTCCAATCAAATGGGGGACTGGATAGCCAATTAAATTAGATCAGGGGCCCAACGCAAAGAGCTCAAAACCGAGGGGAACTTACCCACGGCCCTTGCAGCGGCAGGAAGGATGATGCACTCGAAGTGTTCTTCCCTGTGTCTCGTGTTGTCCTCAGAGCCATCAGATGTTTTCCTTCGGATCCCGTCGCCATCACTAAATCTGTTAAGACACAAAATTGAACTGAGTAAATTTAGAATTCTAATTGGCTTTATTCAGTGACTAACGAATTGGGCAGCATTCCATCTAGCAACTAACAGGGAGCTCTGAGGAGCTGCATGAAATGAAGACTTTATCGGCAGAAATGGGGGAGGGACAAGGAAAGAGCAGACTGTTTCAGGCAAGACCACCTTCCCTTAGGGAAGAAGGGGTTCTAGCAGGGGCACTACCTGTCTCGCACTGACCAGAAAGATCCAGACTGACCGGTTAAGATTACGTCGCTGGGGAAGGTTGGAACTGCAAATAGGTTAGGTATTAAGTCTCAGTTTGGCGATGTGGGCTTAACACAAGTGACTCCATCTGGGGACTATTATCTCTTAAAAAAAAAAAAAAAAAAAAAAAAAAAAAACTAACACTTTTTTGGGGTTTTTTTTAGGGAACTAATTTTTCCTTAGAAATGAAAAGTGGACTGTGGTCTGCATTCATCTGTGTCTCCTTTGAATCCTGAAAGGCCCATCTGTGTTCAGGTAGTTTCAGTAGCCCTACAATTTCACACCTACAAGACGGTTTAGATCATATGAGCACATCTCCGGGCCTCTCCCCGCAGGCTGAATGTGAGCGAAGGCCCAAAGGCTTTGCAGGCTCCCGAACGTCAGGAGTGAGGATGCTAGCGTTAATTCGTGTATTTACAGCACTGCCCTCGACTTCCACACGCCCTGTCTGAGCCAGGTGACCCTTCTTTGTCAGCATTACTGTGCAGCGTCTCTTTTATGAAAAAGAAAACTGAGTTTCACTTTCCCTTCATAGAACACATGAGGCTTAACTTCCAGGGTGGCCTCACCATGGTCACGCCTCTGCTCATGATTTCAGAGCAGGAGTTGACGCCTGCCGCTTCACGTGACTTTCAGCAAGTCACCAAACCTTTCTTTGGAACCTCGGTCGTCCCCTTTTAGCCTCCAAAGGGATAACGTTTAAAAAAGAAAATAGCATTTGCGGAGAAGTTTGAATCCTTCACGGAGAAAGTGCCATTTGAACTGCAAGTTATTATTATTTGAAATAGAAGAGAAATGACTCAGCTGGGCAGTTTCTTTTAAAAGTGTGTCATTCTGGAATTCCCATAGTTTGAAGGTAAAATCCATCTGAGATTTGCCAGAAGGTTTTTCAGGTCAAGCATTTTATTCAGAAACTACCTCGTCTGAAGCTTTCAAAAAACACTTTAATCCACAAACCCTCCAGCTGAGTTAGGAGCGCTAGCAACTATCACAATTTTAACAAGGAAAAGAAAACCCACATCCTCAAAAACACTTACCCGTGAGCTAAGACAAGAATTAACTTTTTGTGTTGTCCCCATTTGGAAGTAACGGAGCAGTCTCTTCTCTTTACGGGACTCTGGCAGTTTTCTGATAGGAAGATTGCTTGAAAATTGTTATTTTCAGAAATGGCACATCACTTTGATGCGCTTCAGATGTCCTTTCTGTGCAACTAAAGTATGATTCAGCAGATGTCAGATTCACAGTAAACGTACCAAAAAGAGTCAATTTACAGTAGACGCATGGTAAATTCCTGTTGTACTCAAAAAGCTTGCCTTACACACACACACCCCTCACAAGACACTGGTGATAACAGGCAATCAATGAACAAATATGCAGGAATCCTGTGACTACACGTGTTGCCTACTGCGTCTGAAATGCCGTGCCCTTTCTGCACACCTGCTTTTAAGCTCACAGATATTTTCTCACCTTTATGTGATTTGTTTCTTCAAGGCTCGTGTGCCCACCCTGTTCGTCTGTTCCTCCATCAGCTGTTCTCCCAAAGCCGCAGAACACCAGCTTCCCTCGAAACACGGACATTTTGCATCTCCTTCAAGGGTGTCCTGGAAAGTAACCTCTCTTGTCTGCGAAGCTACTCACCCTCCTTTGAAGGGTCAAAGAGGATCTCCCCCCTAAATATCTTTCAGATTCACCAAATCCTACTTAGTGACCGTTATCTTTCACCTCCTCAGGCTTCTCAGCTGACAAGACCTAGAAAGGTGGTTTCGTTCCTGTGGTTTGCCCCTTTCTGTGACTGCTTTCAGATGCATTTATTTGGTTTCTCCATTTAAATGGTATTTTCCCTTGATATCAAGAAGCATGTTTTCTCTCTTTTTAAAAAATTATCCCACAGCATTCTAGACAATGTTCTTGGGGTAGGGAGCTGTAGGGGAAGAAAAGTAAAAAGAAATGGTCTTCTGGTAAATTACATTGGCTGACTGTGGCACATCTGCCAGCATCCTCAGGTTCCAGAAAGGGTGGCCGAGAGGAGAGGACGTCCACCCTTGGTGTCCACTCTTCCACCCCTCTGTGCCCTTCAAGTCCATTATCTCCCCCTCGACCCAAGTCCCCTTGATCTTGTGCCCCTAGCAGCCTGTGGACTCTCTACCTTGACCTCAAAATCATTCTTATCTACCTCTCATCTCTCCACATTAAAACTCAGGTCACTTAATGTGTCCTTTTCTCAGCTGACAGTCTTAGAGAAAATACACGATCAATAGCAAACGGCAGCCCAATACGTGTCATTCCCAACGTTCTTACAACAGGGCACCTGGAGGTGCATCCCCCTATTCAACCAAAGACCACGTGCGTTGGAGGGGACACGGCACACACCTCAAGGAAAGGAAAAATGCAGGACTCTGCAAACAGGCAGTAGTTGACACTGGGAATACGTGAGAGTTGGGATAAACCCACGGAAGTGGCTCAAGGACCAAACCAAAGCACAGCCCCCTCGTAAGGAGGGTGGGGGGAGAAGGGGGAAAGTGACAGCACAGATCCCTCAGGGAGGTGAGGGGGGACCAGGGGAGTAGGGTCACTGGAAGCCAGGAGAGAGAAGGATGTCAGGAAAGGGGGGCCCATGGGGTCAGGCTGGTGAGGAGCCCACCTGTTGACTGTCATTTAGGGGGAACAGAAGGAAGCATCCCACTGGGAGGCTGAGGACACATGTCAGGTGACAGGGGGGTAGCTGGCGGGTGGGTGAACTTGGTGGTTACACGGCAGTCTTTCAGAAAGTGTGTTTCCGAAGGTGGAGGCTTGTTATGATCACAGGGTTCAAGGGTATTGAGTAATAGAGAATGCTCCACAAAGGGAGGAATTTGTGGTGGAAGATTCTGGAAGAGGAAGGGGTTAGGATACAGCAAACACAAGGAGAGGGGTCACTTCTGAGAGAGGACGTGTGAGGAAGAGGCGGGGGAGAGAGACCAAGAAGAGGAAATCCAGGCGGGCTCACCGTGGTGGTGATCACCGCAATAAATAAAGTAGGAAGTGTCTCCAGGCTGGAAATGAGAGGGACAGGAACGGGACCATGGAGACAGAAGAAAGGCCTTGACACGTCAGCAGTAGGGGCTCCAGTAAAGGCTGAGTAACACACAGAAGCACAAATTGCGAGTGACCATCTGAGAGCCAGAGTTTGGAGACAAAGTACGTGATGAAAATTTCCCAGGGCCGGAAAACTGGCAAAGTGAAAACAATCTTCAACACAAAAAAGTTGAAATAAAACTTACTATATAACTTCTACGACCATTTTGTAATGATTTGTATTTATCCAGAATGTGAATGAGCTCTTATATCCTACGTGTTTAACAGGTTAAAAGAAATAAACGAATTCTCCAAGAAACTATGAAAAAAATATTTCTAGAAGAGCAGTTACAAATATTTTAAGTGGACACTATCAACCAAAATCAAGATGTTTTTAGAAGTCATATTTTTCAGATTTTAAATAGAAACTGCAGTGCTGCCGCCTTTGTGTAATTTCTACCTTGATAGGGTGAATAAACATTAGAATTTAGTAGAACTTAATAGTCTCCATCTTCTTCAGCCATTATTTTATTAATTTTTTATGAACTCCACATGAGGAAGACTCTAAAGAAGGTTTCTCTTCTTGTACATTTGTATTTTAATGCATTAGCTGGTCTATAGCTACTAGCGTTTGTTGGTGGTGGTGTTGTTTTAATAGACTACTTTTTAGAGCAGATTTAGGTTCACAGAAAAACTGAGTGGAAAGTACAGAGACTTCTCATGCATCCCCTTCCTCTCTCCACACCTCGCACATTCCCCTATTTTTAACACTTTATTTATTTTTGGCCGCGCAGTGCAGCTTGTGGGAGCCTAGTTCCCGGACCAGGGATTGAGCCCTGGCCCTCGGCAGTGAGAGCACGGCGTCCTAACCGCTGGACCACCAGGGAATCCCCATTAACATCTTGCTTTAGTGTATTGTGTTTGTTATAAGTGATGCATCATATTTATACATTATTATTACCTAAAGTCCATAGTTTATATTAGGGGTTTTGTATTGAACATGCTATGGGTTTTGACAAATGTCTGACATGCATCCACCATTACGGCATCATACAGAACAGTTTCACTCCTAAAAATCCTCTGTGCTCTACCTATTCATCCCTCCCACCCCCTACCCCCCAGCCCATGGCAACCACTGATTTTTTTCTGTCTCCATAGTTTGGCCTTTTCCATATCATATAGTTTAAAAACCACACAGTATATATAGCCTCCTCGTTGGCTTCTTTCACTAAGCGACATGCATTTGGGATTCCTCCATGTCTTGTCATGGGTTAATAGTTCATTTTTTTTATTACTAAATAGTATTCCATTGTCTGGATGTACTATAATTTATCCCTCACCTATTGAGAGACATCTTGGTTGCTTATAGCTACTAATTTGATTTGTTATACTCTTTTTCTTTTCTATTGTAATGACTATGAAATTTTTAAGAGCAGGAAGGGGTTGTAGAGGTTATCACATCAGATACTCTCATTCTGCAGCTAAGGAAACTGAGATCCAGTCATGCTCAGCCTAACTGATCACAATCTAGTCTCTTTTCTAGATCATACTGTCAATCCAAAACTTAGTAAAGTTGAGATTTCAAGGTACCTAGACAACAAATCCAACTCATTTAATTGGACAGTTAATCTATTGCATGCCCTCAACCTTAGAACCAAGCATCTCCCCCATGGAGCAAGGGACCATGGCCCCTCATCCCCATCCCATCTCTAGGACCCCAGAATTCCATGCCCCAATAGCTCACAATGTGTGCATTTCCCTCTTGTGGAGGCTAGGGGCTGGAGCGGGTAGGATGCTTTCCCCATTCAGCAACTTCACTAGTACAAGATTTGGAAGAATTCTAAATTCATCACATACCTTCTTGGTCCTTATGAAGGTATATTTCTCAAGACATATATAGAGAGAGAACATATTTAACTTGTTCTAACAAAATAATAATACACATAATAAAGGTTACTATGTATGGAGTTCTTACTCTATGTCAGGCACAGGGCTAAATACTTGATGTGGATTATTTCCTTTAATTTTAGATATGGACCAGCTCCCCTTCATTCTTCAGGGCACACCTTGCCGCACTTTCCACTGGCTAAAATAGGATATACCCCGAAGTTGAGTTGACGTGTACTCTCCGGTTTCCATATTGTTATATCAATACTGTCATCTTGGATGTTACAGCATTTATTACATATGTTTAACATATGATACTCTGAAAAGGATACTGGTATACTTGGATATTTTTAATAAATATTGGTATTCTAATTTTATCTCCTCAGACATGCAAACCTTCTCACATAAAATTTATTAATTTACTAGCCTTGGGGGAAAAAATCTGAAAAAAATGACTATAGTTATTCTTTTCCTCCATTTCTTATTTTTTCTGGAGAGGGAATCTATATTCCTGACCTCATGTGCATGATATTTACTAAGTTCTCCATGTATTTTCAAAATTAATTGTTATAGGTTTGATAAAGTTATAGCATCTTTAATGCTACAAAGTTCTCACTTATCCAATAATGTATGCACATTTGGCAACAGTTCCCTTATTGGTTCAGTACTTGACTAGCTATACTGAATAGTCATCGTTACTAAATAATTTTCCATGTTCTTTATTTTCATTCTCTTATTAAAAGCAAATGTAATCATATACTAAGGAGAAATCAGGGTAGAAGCTACATCATATTAGAATAACTGAGTTCTCTTTACATTCCCCCTTTACTAGAACATCCATTCACAAAATGTCCTTCTAAAGAATGATCTCATGTTTTAAATACTGATATATTTTGACAGCCCTAGGGCTTTTAATTTCTCTAGGACATTCATATATGCACACACAGCCCTGTGAGAATCACACCACTGGTTTTGTTAAATCTATCACTTTAATCTTGTATTAATCATCTTTCATATTGTAAATGTAAAATTTTAATGATGCTTCCGTTTTTAGATTTTTGTTATTCTTTTTCAAAAGAATTACTCTATTTGTATTATGGTGATTAAAAGTGATTTTAAAAGTATTTTATCACATGACTCTACTCCCCTGTACCTGGTCACGCTTGCTTCATAATACTTAAGCCTGCCAGTTTCAACTTCGGTGAACTAAAAAATATAGCATCTTACTTTACATTCAGACACTGAATCGACATTTCCATGCCAGATAGCAAACCCCCATGGCAAGTGTTGAGAATCTACACCATACAAACATCCAGTGATAGAAAACTCACTCACTTATAAATTCTTAAGGAAAATTCTTTAACATTTTCCCTAATTATAAAAGTAATTACACCAAAACATACTTTAAAAATTGGAAAATACACAAAAGCATTATAAGAAGAAAAGAGTCGTTTCGAGTTATATCATTCAAGGCACCCAGAGGTAGGACTTCTCGAGTATTTCATCTTTCTTTGTGTATCTTTTTTCTCTTTGTCATAGTGATAATTTAGTAACTTTAAAATCTTTAGCAGAGTAGGGTCATTTTCACATCAAAAGCGTATTCCTTAAAACTTGCCTTTTATGTTAAAACCTAGTCTGTTCCAGGGACCCCTCTGTGTTTGGGAATATATATTTCTCAACATGCATTGTGTGTATATTGTATACAATAACTGTGGTCATAAATATAATAACAGCTGATGTTTATAAAGCATTTACTATGTGCCAGTCCATGTTCTAGGCATGTTGCGTATTTTAGCTCATTTAATCTTCATAGCAACCTTCTGTAGTAGAGACTATTATTATCCCCATTTTACAGACAAGGAAATCGAGGTGGCCCCTACAGGGGTCAAAGGCACCACAGGTCAAACAGCTGTCAGACAAGGGAGCCAGGATTCACCCTTGGGCAGTTTGGCAGCAAAGTCCATCAGCCTAACTGCTCTGTTGCCTCTTAGTAGAGCCCCAATCGTATCAGGGAAAACTATTTTAAAATTCGTGAAATGGATCACTGTTTGTACTTCCGTTATGGAAGAAAATAATTTGCTAGTTAGTGCAAGATGACCCCGTGGGACAGTTAAACCAGAAAATACCAACTGAGTCCAAGTTCCCGGTGCAGGTACAAACCTCTAGAAACTCAGGCACATTATTTCTGACAGGTACTAATGAACCTATCAAAGGCAGTGAGTTTTACTAATTAGACTTACAGTAGAAATATAAACAGGCCGTAATGAATGAGTTTGCTGGTCTGCAGAGAGGCTTTCCTCCCTCCTTCCTTCACACACATACACGTGCAACGCTTAGATATCAAAAGTATACATGTGATTATCTGTTCGTTTTTCGGTTTTTGATGGCTTTTAGTTTCTGCTGTATAACAAAGTGAACCAGCTATTTGCATACATATATCCCCATATCTCCTCCCTCTTGCATCTCCCTCCCACCCTCCCTATCCCACCCCTCTAGGTGGTCACAAAGCACCACCGAGCTGATCTCCCTGCGCTATGAGGCTGCTTCCCACTAGCTATCTGTTCTACATTTGGTAGTAAATATATGTCCATGCCACTCTCTCACTTCGTCCCAGCTTACCCTTCCCCCTCCCCGTGTCCTCAAGTCTGATGGCTTATTCTTTATGAAAAAGGAAATAAACCTGTTTTCTAGGGTGTTTTAGCTTATAGCTCACTAAACAAGGAAGGAATAGATCAAGTACTCCAGATTTGGAGTGGCTCCAGCCTTCTAAATTACAAGCATACCTAAGACACTGAGTGTCAATGACCACACTGACGCAGGCTGTGTGCATGTAGCAGCAGGGGGTTTGGGTGAGCCCGTGTCCAGGTGCCCTGCAGGTGTGCCATCCGGGTGCAAGCTCCGTCCCCACGTGGGGCCCTGGCTGGTTCTGTAAGCTCCTGGCTTGGGCAGCCTGGACCCCAGCTCTGTGCTTTTCCTCTACACAGGAAGCCCCTGTAATGCATCCCCACCACAGAGCTGGGGATGTCAAGAATGCAGCTCTCACAATTTGCAATTCCAAACTAAACCTTTGCTTGGCGGGGGACAATAAGTCGAAGTAAAGATGTAAACCTCCTTGGAGGTAGTCGTCAATCTGAAGGAGACTCACCTCCAGTCTGACACTAGTCCAGACTCAGGACATCGGTAGTGTCAGTAACAAGGGTGGGATCCACAAAGGTAGAGATTCAAAGGCAATATCTTGGTTGAATTTAGACCATAAAGATTTAAAGGATTTGGCCTTGAAAACCACTGAGATTAGTACATATCTGTCATCTGAAAGATGATTTTTTTTCCAGCTCTTAGGTTGGCAAACTAAGTATTTGTATTTCTGTATATAGCTTTTACTTGCTTCCTCCTTTTTACCAGTATAAATCGCTTTCATGGCTAAATTTGATATAGAGATTTTACAAAGAAAATGAATACAAAGCAATTTAGATGATAGAGGCCCCCTAAAGTGGTCTGTCATATTTTTGTAAGTACACAGGAGAAGAAAATATACCATTCTATCAGCCAAGTGATGAAAGATATTTGTAGACGCTTTGGAAAATACAGTACTTTGTACACAAACACACAGAATCCTTTGCTATTTTCAATTTTTGAAAGTACTCAGTATATATATTTAAATGACTTTGCAAGAATAAATACCTTTTTTAAAGGAAAAAAAAAAAAAAAAGAGCCACAGAGCTTTGAATACCCATCTATCTCCAGAATATCAGCATTGATTATATCCTTCGGTTGCCAGAAAATCACAGCAAAGCAATCACCAATTCTGACTCTCTTGTTTTTATGGATCTGGCATACAGAACGGCATGAATGCCATAGGTATATTTGCATACTGGAGAGCTGAGGGATAAATAAGTATTGTTGAATGCTGTATCAAATGCTTGCTTGTTAGCGAGAGGTTCTTCAGCATTATTCAATGAATCACTTCTTCCAGTGGCTGTAATCATTGTACTGTCAAACCCCAAGTAAAACTGACTTCACGGACAGGATGGAAATAAGCTCAGTGTCTTATTGTTTCATTAATAAGAACCTTAGCCATTTCCCTGCAGGAGGGAACACCCTGAGTAAGGCAACCTTCCTCTTTTAAAATTCACTTTTCATGGAGCTACTTGACAAAATGCTATGATTTTGCCGCCCAAGTAGGCAAAGTGAAAAACTCACCAAGTGCTTGGACTGGGAGGGTAAATCCTAGAGGTTACTGAGTTTTAATCCTTTGTTTGGACTCTTTTCCGAAATCAGAAATAATACATACTCCTCTCTGAGCAGGGGTGCTCGAGATCTTTCTTAGAGAAGGAAACACACGATTCAGAAACAGAATACCAAGACCAATCAAAAAGTGATTCACCTGACACTCTGGTCTACAAAACAGCGCTAACCCATTCTGTCCTAACCCATTCTGCTTTTCAGCGCTCGGTGCATGGCGGGATTAATTTAGACGTTAAAGCAGTCAGGACCGTGACACACACAGGTATTTGCCCCCAACTAGCCAAACTCTATTAGCATAAACAGGAGACTAATGAAACGGGAGGAAGCCCTCTGACCTCTATTTCGTGAACTTCTTTGGGGCATCATGATAGGTCATAACGAACCCAGCCGTAATGCTGACCTCCGTGGAAGAAGCTTCAGAGAGAAGGCTCATCTCTATACCTTTCAGTTTACTTCCAATACACACTGTTTCTGAACAAAGATTTCTCTTAAGAATTTTGCAGCATAACACCTCCTTCCCAACATGTGTTTTATCATCTGGGAAGCACTACATAGGTCTTGTCCTGTGCTCAATAACCAAAGTTTGTGAATTTCATATTTTCCTCCAAGAAAAAGGAAGAGAAATTAAGGTGAAAATCAGGGCATCTTTAGGCTAGTAAAGAGGAATTCGGTCTCACCAATACTTCTCATTTTCCAGAGGTTGAGACTGAGGCCCAGGGGTGGTAACGATTTACCTGATCACACAGCTAGTTAGAGACACACAGAGATGAGAATTTCCTCTCTGCAGATGCTGTGCCAGGAGCTGCTGACAAATTCTAAGTCCAGGGCAGTTTTGGACCATCCCGTCCCCACCCTACCCACCCCCCACCAGCATCACAACTTCAACTCTCACTCCACCCAGAAGAATCATTTGCATCAGTTAATGTATCACCAGCATTAAGAAGAGGGTCTTTGCTGGAATAACACGTGTCACAAGCCCACATTCCCCTCGCTTTGCCTGCTTTGCATTTTCTCCCAGCTCTGACTGGAACAGAAAGATGGCGCTAGAGGAGATTTAACTTGTTGGAAGAGATCTAACTCCGTTTTCCTCCTTCTTTCAAGATCCACAGGACTGTGCGGTTCCTTTCTCTGAGAAGTATCTGCTGGGTGTTTGTTTTTCTGACGTTGCGCAAATGAAAATTAAGAAACGTGGAAACACGATAATATACAGTGATGATCAGAACCATTTCTTGAAGAGACCGTCTTTGCTCCATTGCATTGCATTTTCTCCTTTGTCAACGATCAGTTGACTATATTTACATGGGTCTGTTTCTAGGTTTTTCTGTTCCATTGATCTGTTGGTCTGGTCTTTCACCGATACCACCATCTTGATTACTGTAGTTTTATTAAGTCTTGAAGTCGGGTAAGGTCAGTCCTCCAGTTTTGTTCTTCAACATGTTGTCGGCTATCCTGGACCTTCTGCCTCTCCTCCGTGTAACCTTTAGAGTCAGTTTTGTCGACACCCACCAGGTAACTCACTGGGATTTTGACTGGGATTGTAGAGAATCTGTAGGTCAAGTTCGGAAGCACTGACATCTTGGCAATACTGTCTTCCTATTTATGAACGTGGAATCTCTCTCCATTTGTTTAGTTCTTGTGATCTGTTTTTTTGACTGGCTTTTAAATTGTTTACTATGACAACAGCTACCAGTTCTGAAATGCAGGCCGAGTGCCAACGCTGAGGTGGCTTTCTACATAGGTCATCTCATTTACCACTCACGACACCCTTATGAGGCAGGAATATTACTTCTTCCATTTTGCAGATGAAAACTGTGAGGCTCAGGAGAGGTTAAGTAACTTCAAGGTCACAAATAGAGGAAATCTGAACTCGGGTCTGAGTAAGGGCAAAGCCCATTATCCTAACAGTTGCCTTGAGTCCCGTCTGTCCCAACTGTCTCCACGCCAACTGAGCAGATTACTAATTCTGTGGTTCACGAGGACTCTCAAAATCGGGGTGCTCCAAGGGTCATAAATATACATATTGAGGAACTCTTGTCTCACACCATGGAGGAGCTCAGGCTCCCCGGAATCAGCCACCTCTGATACTTTGACCACAGTCCGAAGACCACTCAGCCTTGCTTTTGACAGCTGCCGTCCAGGGGCAGCGGCTCTAACGACATGCATGGCGTCCTGTTAGGAGCAGCACAGCTTATAAGCCGTGACTTGCAACAGGTGAGGTCAGGACTGGAGGGAAGTAAGCCCAGACTTGACTGTGAGCTCCCTGAAGGCAGGACTGTCTCCATCTTGGATGGACGAGGCACGCGTGAGCACGCCCTCTCTCGCTCTGGCCATGCCCGAAGAATACATTCAGAGCTACTTACTGAGTGTTGAACGAGTGAACGCTTTCAAGCCCTGCCCCTGTAGGCAGAGCCCCCGCTTTGTACTCTTCATCGTCCTACACGCTGTCAATTTCAGTAGGTATACAGCCAGCACCCATTAAGTGCCCAAGACCATCCCACCGTCGGGTGGTCAAGTCCAGGTGGACCCTCCCTCGTGCTGTGCCCCGTCTGCTGCATGCTAGCATCCAGGCATCCTAGCAAACATACTCCTCCTGGATTCCCCAGGTTTCCTGGGGTTCAGAAATGCTATACAGATCCGCTAAATTGTCTTGCCAGCCTTTTTATAAGCGGTTTCAAGACAGAATTGGTTCCTCTGAAATAATGAAATACATTTTAAAAGTAATCCTTGTTTTCTCATCTTAAAGAAGCTCACAGTTGGGATGGTTGTGTCTTTCCGCAGGAAAACCTCTTTTTTGTGATGGAGTATCTCAACGGAGGGGACTTAATGTACCACATCCAGAGCTGCCACAAGTTCGATCTTTGCAGAGCCACGTAAGAGCCCTTGTAGGGTTGGGGGGGTTCCCACTGGTCTTGTCAGGGACTGGGGTCCACTGTGCCCGCACCGTGCTTTTCCCCACGTGGCACTTTTCCTGTTTCTCACTCAGTGGGCCTAAACCCCAGGGCTAGGTGACCCCAGGAACACATCCAATGAGGCAACTGTTTTCCCAGCTTGTGAAGCTTAAATTCAAGTTGCTTTTATTTCATCTCTCTGCCGCGATATCAACTACTTAGTTTCTTAAGGAGCCACCCCGCTTCATCAGGCTTCTAAATCATCTGAACCCAGAAGCAATATTTGCCCCTTGAATAGAAGTCAAATGGAGCACAGATGGGCAAGGCGGTCACTGGATGGGGCTTCATGGAGGCCTTTCAAGGGAAGCTCAGTGTGAAGGCATCAAACAGTCAGCTCTGGGGGCAGGAGAATTAGGAAACAGGAAGAGACATTTGCTCTCTCTCGAGAATACGTTCTTCTTCTTTGGCATCAAGCCACTCCAGGCGCTGGCGAAATCGAGCAGGGTGGGTTTACTAGGTGGGACTGCAGCTGAATCCCACAGAAGCCCTGCACCCTTCCTCCCTCAGGCCCTCCTTCCTGAGTCATCAAACCACTGAGACCGTCAAACACAAGAAAACTGTGCCCCTGGCTCCACTTAAAAGGGTGGGTGCACACTAGCCTTGCTTGCTGTACGCTCAGTAATCTCACTCACCCCTAATGAACACTCGGAGGGGTTCAGGTCGAGCTGCACTGAGAGAGAGACTTTTCCATGAGCTCCTACAGAAACCCCGGCTGAAGTGGCTGTTTTGTCGAATCCAGTGGGTAGTACGCCACCCATCTCGTTGCTTCCAGGAACCATCGGCCAAGTGCCCGGAGATAATTTTATGAGATTCCTGCAGCCCAGAAAGCATCGGGTATTTTTCTGCTAGAAAGGATTCTCGGGGTCCCTTCCAGGTGTGTAAGGCATGAAAGCCATCGCAGACACACGCTACCTATCTGTCCTCACTGCCTCCCAGGAAGGGGTTTCTGCATTCTTCTCCAAGATCCAGCAGACCTCACTTGCGGGAAGTTCTCCCTTATCTCTAACTTTAATCCTCCTGTAAACCCACCTCCTTTGAGTCTGTCATCTTTGAAGGTGGAGAGCAAGGTATCACCTCCCAGCTTCTAATATAGGCGTATCTCGTTTGACTGCACTTCACTTTATCGTGCTTTGCAGATACTTGGTTTTTTTTATAAAGGAAGGTTTGTGGCAGCTCTGCGATGCCAGATGATGGTTAGCATCTTTTAGCCATAGTTTTTTAACTGAAGTATAGATCACAAGTATTTAATTCAGATACGTACACTTTTTTTAGACATAATACTATTGCGTGCTTCATAGGCGACACTGTAGTGTCAACATAATTTTATATGCACTGGGAAACCAAAAAAACTCGTGTGACTCGCTGTACTGCGGTGGTCTGGAACCGAAGCCGTGAGATCCCTGAGGTCTGCCTATGTGCGTTTCTCCTCCTCCCAGGCTACGTGGAATGACCTGCAGACAGGTCTGAGGGGTCCAAGTAGATTTTAAAATCAGAGGGAAAATTATTTCCCTATTATTACATTTAGTGTTTTTGAATGTTCTATTAGCAAAAAAAAAAAAAAAATGACAGTTTGAGCATTATAGTTTACAATATAAGAATAAGCCCTAGATGCGGGTAGGGCTAAATATACCGGCTCCATTTCATCCTCTCAGGGCTGAAGCTGGATGTGTAGAATGGATGATATCTTCCTTTTGTTGTGATTAAACAAAATTCCGTGCTCACATTTAGCAGAGCGCTGCACACTCACTATATAAAAAGGGGAATTTTTTTTCCTAGTAAACATTCATGTTGAGCCTTGATTTTCCTTCCCTCAGGTTCTATGCTGCCGAAATCATTCTCGGTCTGCAGTTCCTTCATTCCAAAGGAATAGTCTACAGGTAAATTTTACTCTTTGGAAGCAAGTACTGGGATAACTGGATTTCCTGGTCCAGGTGATTTCATCACTGTGCTTGAGTGACATGAAGTGGTCAGTGTGCTTTTGTGGCAGAAAGTTCCACACCCGGGCTTCCTGCCCAGAGTGACAGCACAGATGGTGATTTACCAACCAAGTAAGAAATTCCGCTCTCAAAAGCAATAAGGCGGGCTTCCCTGGGGGCGCAGTGGTTGAGAGTCCGCCTGCCGATGCAGGGGACACAGGTTCGTGCCCCGGTCCGGGAAGACCCCACGTGCCGCAGAGCGGCTGGGGCCGTGAGCCATGGCCGCTGAGCCTGCACGTCCGGAGCCTGTGCTCCGCAACGGGAGAGGCCACGGCAGTGAGGCCCACGTACCACAAAAAAAAAAAAAAAAAAAAAAAAAGGCAATAAGGCTCTGATCTCATTTTGTTCTCCCTCTCTCCTACCTTTTGTCTCATTTCCTTCCGTTACTTTCTCTTTGGCCTCTTATTGTTGCTTTCTTTCTTCTGTCTTTTGTATCTCTCCTTCTTGCCTGTATTTGCATATTGAATGTCCTCCTTTCGGGTGAGGGAGAAGGGGAGGCCTTCCTTGAACAAACACACCTGCGAAAACCTACAAGCCTACACCTTGTCCGCATGCCCAGGATGCCATGTGTGCCCTCTTTCTTGAGTGGACGTCTATCCAGAATCTATTGGACACCATCATTTCACATCCTTCTTGGATGAAAGCTAATGTACTTCAGTCTCCTTCTCTCAAAGCACAGTTGACACTTACTTATCATACAGATCTTCAAAGGCTTAGTTGTCTCGTTTCAGACTCACGGCAGATTGGGCGGGGTGGGGGTGTATATTGAAGAAAACAAAAAAAAAAAGGAAGGAAGGAGCTGGACAGCATGCTGGCTGAGCAGCTGGAGGCCTACACAGTGACCACTGGTGACAAGGGAAGCTGAGAACCGACATAAAGGGAAGATGCAGGACAACCTCAAGGCCCCGAGACAGTGGGATCACGTGCTTTTCTGCAGCAGATGCTCACAGGAATGACCGGAGTCATCAGTACAGGCTAAGTGATGCTCCACACAGATTGTTGAAGATGGCAAACTGTGTATAATACAGTCCAGAAGCATTCCGTCTGGGTTGGCCAGTACTGGGCTTTGGTGCTTACAGTGCTGAAAATTCACTTAGAGAAACCTCTCTGTTTCCAGAGGGTCCAGCCAAGTGAGGGCTGCCCCATTTAGAGCCCAGAACTAAAGACTTAGGAACTCATTTTTCTTAAGCTGTCTCTTTGGCATCCTTTGGATATACTTTTGTATTTGGGGGAGCGGGGGCTATCTACAAAACAATAGATTAAAAATCTGTTTTATACCATTCTTTAATCTTCAGGAAAGTGAGAAGTACTCACCAGAACACTGAAAACCCGACCAGATTCCGTGGTTGTTTTCCTCTTTATATCTGTAATGCCTGCAATATCCCTAAGATATACCTATACTGAGACACTCAGTAGATTGTGTGGGATGGATGGATAGGAAAGAGGGAGGAAAAGTTAGGAAGATTGGAGAGAAGAGAGATCTTAGGGCTGAAAGGGACCTCATGCAACCAAACCCCACATGTGCCCCAGTATAGTCTCTTTCTCCACATCACGATGTTCCTATTATTTTATCTTGTAAATTACTGACACTCAGGACAAAGACCAATGAGGGTCCATAAGTGTCTTTAATATCAAACATTGTACCCATTTTAGAGCTCTTACTACATCCATGAGAAATATTTTCTAAGGCTTCTTATGCACCACAAAGAAAGAATCCTGGGTTTATTTAGCAGTGTACTCACTGAGGTTGTAGGAGATCCTCGCAAGACATGGAATAATTAAAACTGGGGGAGATCATCCAGCAGGTACACTGGCACTGAGATTGGCCTTAAGAAATTATTCAACTGCCCATTGTAACTTTACTGGCCTAAACTTTTCACTGGGCCACTGAATTAACAAGGGGATTCTATTAGTTTCCTTTTTCTGACCACTAGTGATTATCTTATTAGTTTTGAAGGGTTGCCGTAAGAAATTAGCACAAACCTGATGACTTAAGCCAATAGAATTTATTCCCTCACAGCTCTGGAGTCCTGAGGTCCAAAATCAAGGTGTCAACAGGGCCACGCTCCCTCTGCAGGTTCTAGGGGAGGATCCTTCCTTGCCCCCTCTAGTTTTTGGTGGCCCCAGGTGTTCCTGGGCTTGGGAGCACTCCAGTCTCTGCCTCAGTTTTCACAGGGCCTTCTTTTCTCCCAGTGTCTTCCCTGTAGGTCTCTTACAAGTCCACTTGACATTGGATTTAGGGATCACCCAGATAATCCAAGGTGATCTAATTTCAAGATCCTTAACTTGATTACGTCTACAAATACCCTTTCTCCAAATAAGGTCTCACTCACAAGATTCCAGGGACTAGGACATAAATATCTTTTTATTGGAGGGGGGGGGCCACTAAACCCACTACAACTGGTAACGAAGACGGACCAGCCACTAAACACACGGCCTTGGTTAAGCATTGTGGTGGATGCAAAAGCTATAGAAGTCCCAACCTCTGGATCCATAATTAAGCCACTTTCTGGATTTCTATTTTGGGTTTTTTTGGAGGTAAAATATAAGTACATGAAAAGACACAAACAGCATACTCTAAAAAATAGTCTAAATGAATAAGATTCTAATTAAAAGTAAGTGCCGGGACTTCGCTGGTGGCACCGTGGTTAAGAATCCGTCTGGGGCTTCCCTGGTGGCGCAGTGCTTGAGAGTCCGCCTGCCGATGCAGGAGACGCGGG
>NW_006792683.1:5184439-5191507 GCF_000442215.2 Lipotes vexillifer
TCCGTCTGCCAATGCAGGGGACACGGGTTCGAGTCCTGGTCCGGGAAGATCCCACATGCCATGGAGCAGCTAAGCCTGTGCACCACAACTACTGAGCCTGCGCTCTAGAGCCCGTGAGCCACAACTACTGAAGCCCATGAGCCACAACTACTGAAGCCCACGTGCCTAGAGCCCGTGCTCTGCAGCAAGAGAAGCCACCGCAATGAGAAGCCCGCACACCACAACAAAGAGTAGCCCCCGCTCACCGCAGCTAGAGAAAACTCACAGGCAGCAATGAAGACCCAACGCAGCCAAACATAAATAAATAAAATAAATAAGTTTATTTAAAAAAAAAAAAAGTAAGTGCCAAAGGGAAGAATAATGAAGGTATCATCAGAAATGGGTGAGGGTATGGCAACAAAAAGTTCCTATCAGAAAGAGGATTTTTTTTTTTAAAGGGGGAGAGGCTTTATAAATGGAAGAAGTGACTCCAGAAAAGGCACAGAAATAGGAGTAAGGAGGTCGAGTGGAGGAATATTAAACAAACTGTGTCCAGCTTTTCTGGAAAGGCTGTTGTTGGCAGTCGCAAGAATTGAGGCCAAGAGATGTAGAGAAGCAGGTGGCGACGTCAATCATCTACCATTACTGGTGGAATCGTAAAAGTGGTGGCATCTTAAAAGATGCCTCAGCCCTGGCTTAGGTTAAATATAAAACCAAGGAGCTGGAAAATATGCAAACATAGAAGAAGCAGAATCTAGAATCTCAAGTCTTTGAAATATTAGAACTGAAAGGGACCTTAAGATGATCTTTGATCGATGACACTGGACCCAACCCATATATTTGAAACTACTTAAAATGCTTTCATGTGGATGATCTCACTGGATGCTCACAAGTTCTGTGGGATAAGCAAGGCAGGCATCACTGTACCCACTTTATGGATGAGTCATTAAAGGATCAGAGAGGAGACATGGCTTGGCTGAGCTACTTAGTAATAAAACTTGGATTTGGAAGCTGTTTCTTCTAGCTCTCACTTTGCCTCTTCCAAATGGAGAAGCTTTGCTTATGTTGACAACACAATGGAAAGAAAGGCTTCCACTGAATTCTCGGTTGTACCTGATGCCCTGATGTGCAGCCCTTTGGGCAGATGGGTGCTTCCAAGAGCCATGCCAGGTGACCTGGACCCTGAAGGCCCTTTCTGGGTCCTGCTGTCCTGTGAGGTACCTGTGAACACTCTGGCCTTTTGGGTCCTGCGGCTTCTCCAGCTCGTCTTCCTCTGCTTTCATCCCTTCCTGCCCCTCAGGATGTCTGGCTCTGCATGGCAGGTCTTCTGGACCTTCCCCTTCTGACTTAGATCTCTCAAAGCTTCAATGACCTCCTCTCTCCCAGCCCTGTAGACACCCTGCCCACTTCAGAGGGTGGATTGAAAATCGAACATGAAGCTTTCCTAGCTTGAGGCCTAGAGAACATTCATTTTTAGAATTGACTAAAATGTACCCTTGCAATCACAGAAGACTCTAGGTATCTCAGCAAGACCAGTTCAATGCAAAAGACCGGGTGAGCTTGGTTTAAGGGGATGTAAAAGAGGGTAAAGCCTGGATTTGCTGGGATAGATTGTATAATTTTAAGAGCCTTTGTTTTCCATTAGATAAATATGAATAAAAATAGTGATTCCAGATCAAAGGGCTATGGTGAGAATCAAATGATAAAATGCATGTGAAAGAAATTCCAACATTAGATATTATGTTCATTATCCTTCTGAGCTATGTACAGTACTGCAGCTGGATATCTGGCTCCCTAGTGATGACCCTAAAACCATCCTTCAGCCAAATTTCTAGGAACATACATATGTGGCTGTGAATGATGCAAATATGTTTCATATAGCAGAAACTCAAAATGATACCACTATTGCATAGAGTGGGGATTAGGAAATGAACCTGCAGCTTTAGCATAAGGAGTTAAATATGACCTATAATTGGACTTACTGGAATATAATCCATAAGTCACAATGAAAGTGGATTTAATTAAAATGAAGGAACAAGGCAAAGGGCCTGCCTACGGAGAAGACTTAGACATATTGGAAGTCTTCAGTCCTAATAATGAAAGTGCGACAGCATTTGAGTTAGGATGGGTGAAACAGAACCGAAACTGATCTCAATGTGAGACACACATTCACGTATCCTGGAGGTATCCATGCACCTGGTCAGACAGAAACCATCATTGATGCGTTAGTGACAGAGGTCAGCTCTGGGGAACACCTGCTAGCAGCATTTCTGCACCAAAACAGAACTGCATCCCATGCTCACGTCCTCTGGCTAATTTACTCACAGGTGAGAAAGTAACAAAAGGGAGCCATTACTTGGGACTTAATTGTAGCTGATACTCACTGGTGGTGAGATGGTCACTGGTTGGTGATGAATTCACTCAGATGGTTATGGAATGATAGGAACACCTGCTACACTCGCGTCAGAGCATCACAGCACAGCAAGTACCAAGCAATAACACATTCCACCCTCATGAAGCTTAGAGTGTAACAAAGGAGATAAAACAAATAGTGACGGGAATTTAGGATACGGGTATTGATTACAAGCATCATACAACCACTGAAACCTTTGCTTAAGCAGAAGCTTAGCCTCACTGAGAAAGCAGAGCCAAGGATGCAAACCTATCAAAACCAAAGTGGCTCCTCTCTCATTGGCTGGGTTGTTCTTCGGGTTCATGGGGCCTCTGTCTCTAGTCTTGGCCGAGCCACTTCAGTCTCTTCTTTTACAGGCTGGTTTTCTGCCCCTCCAAGGGCACGGTGGAGGGCGCGCCACTGCAGCCCTACGCATCAGACACCCAGCCGAGACGGACTAGTGCCATCATGTTGCAACCTCAGCAAGTTTTCCCCAAGAAGAAAAGCTGATCCACTGAGTCAGGCCTCCACCTGTGGCTCAATCAACAGGGGTGGAGGAGACAGAGCTATTTGCCAGGCCCTTTGGGAGCAGAATCTTTGAGAAGGAGGTTCTGAGCGTCTTCTCTTAGAGGAGGTGCAGAACAAGGCAACAGCAAGCTCTTCTCTCCCAAGTCGTCTTAGCTCATTAAGGAAGGCAGTGGTAGCCACCACCCACCACATATCCTAGACTTAAAGGAGTTTTCACAAAGCTCAGAAATTCACGGCAGATAACGGAAGAGAAAGCTGGATGTTAGATAACCGACTAGAATTCATAAAATGCCACTGACTAAAGTCGATAAAAGTTTAAAGAAACTGATGTCAGGTGTCATTCCTGGATTATCTTTTTAAAAAATCCATTTCGCAGGTACAGGATGACAGGAAAATGGTATAATGGTAGTTTGTGTGGGGGGAAAAAAAGGACACATGGAGGTTTTAGTTTACAGTGAGTTCCATATTAAGCATTGTTGTGATGGAGCTTCTAAAATAACTAGTGCAGCCACAGTGCTCAGAGGCAGGAGGACTAGACCAGAAGCTAAGGGTGCCACCGTCATCTGCGCCTGTGAGATCATGTACCCGGAAGACACAGGTTTCATTCTGAGAACCATCTTTTTTTTTTTTTTCAATTTTTTTCTTTTTTCTTTTTTTGCGGTACGCGGGCCTCTCACTGTTGTGGCCTCTCCCGCCGCGGAGCACAGGCTCCGGACGCGCAGGCCCAGCGGCCATGGCCCACGGGCCCAACCGCTCCGCGGCATGCGGGATCTTCCCAGACTGGGGCACGAACCCGCGTCCCCTGCATCGGCAGGCGGACTCTCAAGCACTGCGCCACCAGGGAAGCCCCTGAGAACCATCTTTGAAGAAGAAAATTGGCAATTCGAGATATGCGCTGGGTAGGGGCCAGAATGTTGCAGAGTCTGAATACCATGCTGTATGGAGGAATAAAGGTCCTCAACTTGGTCAAGGAAAGACAAGAGAAAGCTTGGTGTCACTTTCCAAATATCCAGGCGATCATGTGTGGTAAAGAAAGCACCCTCAGGCCAACAGGTAAAGTCACAGGGAGGCATAGTTTGGCCCGTGGTTTTTTTTTGTTTTTTTTTTTTTTGCGGTACGCGGGCCTCTCACCGCTGCGGCCCCTCCCGCCGCGGAGCACAGGCTCCGGACGCGCAGGCTCAGCGGCCACGGCTCACGGGCCCGGCCGCTCCGCGGCACGTGGGGCATTCCCGGGCCGGGGCACGAACCCGCGCCCCCTACATCGGCAGGCGGACTCCCAACCACTGCGCCACCAGGCAAGCCCTGGCCCGTGTTTTTAAAATCTTGTCACCACTTACATATCCCTAACAAATGAAGTGGGCTGCCTTACAAGGATACTGGTTCTCTAAGGACAGAGGAAGTCATTGACATGGTGTTCTGGTAGCAGATGGATTCTGATTCTAGAATTAATCTGGGTTAGGAACAGCTTTCCTTAATTGGTCTTAGAATTAGGTGCAGGATAATTTATCCACAAACACAGATACTTAGAAAATGGCATAGGGCTTCCCTGGTGGCGCAGTGGTTGAGAGTCCGCCTGCCGATGCAGGGGACACGGGTTCGTGCCCCAGTCCGGGAAGATCCCACATGCCGCGGAGCGGCTGGGCCCGTGAGCCATGGCCTCTGAGCCTGCGCGTCCGGAGCCTGTGCTCCGCAACGGGAGAGGCCACAACAGTGAGAGGCCCGTGTACGCCACCCCCCCTCAAAAAAAAAAAAAGAAAAAAAGAAAATGGCATAAAATGAGTATATTTCTAGGCCTTTCTTCCTTTTCGGTTACCCCAGGAAAGGTACTGGGACAAAGAGCCTCAGGTCTGTGTGTTGTCCGTGGTATATTAGCTGTGCTCCTTGGCAAGTCAGAAAGGGGAATCAGTAGCAACCAGCCATTCCCTTGAAGAGTCAGTTTTATCCACACCCCTACCTTGGATGGAAGTGGATGGGTGTATGTGTTGTGTAGTACCGAATACCACCCTACACCAGACACATCACCAAACACCAGCCCCCGTGACATTTCATCACCAGCTTATTCCTTTCCATCCAGGCTTTGTTTCTTGAGGGCCCCTCTTAACACTGAGGGATGCTGCTTTGCAGAGATAACGCATGACCTTTATGTGGCCCCATCTCGGCATCTTCTCAGCCATTCATACATGAAATACGGAGGGAGCTCTGGAGATGGCCCAGGTATTGATACAGAAGATACAGAACTCGGTCAGAGCCAGGCCCAGAGAAAGCCGACCTGGACCACGAGGGGCTGTACTGTACGTCCAGTCCTGGGCAGGAGACGCTGGTCAAGGAGGAAACACCAAGGACGAGAAGCAGTGACCCTGGAGGAGACAGGAGGACCAGCAAAGTACCTACGCATTGCCCTTCAGGCTGTGATGGGACGTGCAAGGCCCCGTCACAGGGCAAGTCCATGTTAACAAAACCGAGTGTTATTAAAGTGAGAATCTGCTTTGTTTTTCAGGGACCTGAAGCTTGATAACATCCTGTTAGACAAAGATGGACACATCAAAATAGCGGACTTTGGGATGTGCAAGGAGAACATGCTGGGGGACGCCAGGACCAACACCTTCTGCGGGACCCCCGACTACATTGCCCCAGAGGTAGGATGCACCGCTCTGCACCCACCCATACAACTCCGCCTCCCCGGGGCCAGCACCACTGCTTCCTTCTCCCCTGAAAATCAGAAGACTTTAAACTATTTTTGTTCAGGATGTGTATTTGTTTTTCGGAGTATTTGACAAATGCAGCTGCACCTAGGCGCCGCTAGTGTCACACTGGGCGTGGTACCCGCGCTAACTTCTGCACCTCGCCAAGGCGTGAGAGACCCAGCAGGCCCTTCCCATCCTGGCTCTCCCACCCCAGCCTTAAAATATATTCACTCTGCTCAGACCAACCAGAAGGAGCAACTGGTGAAGAGCCAGGCGGACACGGAACAGGCTCATGGGCATCCACCTAAGTCCAGTGGTTTCATTTTGGGACCAGAAAAACCTAAATTGTGGTTTCCAAGCTGCTACTGTGTGAGCCTGGAGAGGTCCCACTTCTCTCTCCTGTTACTGGGTCCCATGGGAGAGCCTATGAAAGTTTAAAAACAGGAACAGAGAAAACAAAATAAGCCATTGCTCTCATATTCTGAGCCCCTGGAAGATCAGAGTTTGCTCAGAAGGCATCCATCAACGCCAGCTGCCCACCCCAGGGAGATGAGACACTGCCTCACCCCTTGCTCCTTCCCTCAGCATAAACTTACCACGGCTTTTCTATCTTTGGATCTCTCTGAACTACTGGGTGATTGCTCTAAAGTCAGGGGCTGTTTCTTATTTGCTTTTTAAAAACTTTCTTTTGAAATCATTATAAATTCACAAGAAGTTGCCAAAAATAGTACAGAAATGTCACCCATATCTACCCTTCCCCTACTGCTTCCAGCTTACGTAACTATGGTACAATATCAGAACCAGGACATGGATGTTGTTACAAGGTGTGTAAAGTTTTGCCCCACTTATCGTATGTGTAGATCAGCGTGATCTTATCCACTTTTATATCCAAGGACGGAGCTCAAGGCTCGGCACATTAAGGTGCTAATAGCTAGTTTTTCAAAGAGTGAACGAATAACTATTGATAAGTGTGTGAGTGGTGACGGCTGTCTGATGGATAGACAGTGATGGGCCTCTGGTTTCCTGGGCAAAACAAATTTAGCAGCAAATCCCTGTCATAGCCAAAGTAACTGTAGCATCCTCAGTCTAAGAAACAGGAGACTCTGCCCTGTACGTATGTACTTAATTTAGATTTCACCTTGTTTAAATTCAAGCTTGGCCTCTGGCCAGCAAGAAATTATGGCTTTTACCTATCCTGTCTATACATGTCTTATGCTATACCCTTTCCCAGGCAATCCTTCCTTCCCAACTCTGTTTCCTTTGGCATCTTCCAGAATTTACCTTCAGAGACTGGCTTCTCTCTGCAACTTTAATCTCATTCTCTCATCTTCAAGCCTGCTTGTCTTCACACAGTTCCACCCCTGGTCCTTTGTTCTCCCTGTACCTTCTCCATGAACAGCTATATTTATGACTATGACCAATCAGTATGACCAGCCCAAATTTCTTGCTTCAGACCTGTATGTCTGTTTTCCTTCTGAGGTCTCC
>NW_006792683.1:5191557-5212130 GCF_000442215.2 Lipotes vexillifer
TCCTGCTGAGATCTCCAACTCACTGTCACAGGCCATCCAATCATAACAGATCCCAAACCCAGTCTCTGTTGAAATTGCCCCCCCCACACACACACACACACACACGCACACACCCTTCTCCTTTATCCCTTTCTGGATGAATGACATACACATCCATCCATCCAGTCACCCAGCCAGAAAACTGGAATCCTCCAAGTCTTCGCCTTCCTTCTTACCCCTCCCAAATCCAAACACCCAGACCTTCTAAATATAGACCTCAGGGGTTCACACATCTGTTTTCATGCCTCCCCAATCTTGTGATTGTACTAAGAATCTCCCTTCTTTTTTGATCCTCAAAATGAATCCCTTTGGGGATTAAATCAAGCTTCTCCAATCCCACCCCATCTTACAGTTGCTGCCCTGGTCCAGGCCCTCAGCACCTCTGGTCTGGATCCTGGTGATGCCTTTTTACCCAGACTTTCCTCTCTATGACCACCCAACTGCCAGTGCATCATCTTTACATATTTTCAAACTTTTTGACCATGCTCCCTCATCAGTTAAAAAAGCATCACCAGCATATGTGTATCTATTATACATTATCACCAACTAATATAGACTGTTATCAAACATGCAGAAAAAGGAACAGGCTGAACTTAAGATGAAATAAAGTTTTAAATAACTAAGTTGTATTCTATTAATAGTACATTTTATGCTTTATTAAAATAAAGAGGCTAAATAACTTTGTAAAATCTTGGTTTAACACTTTATGATTCTGGCACTCAAAAGTCTGCTTGATTTCTTTCAATTTCTGGTTTTATTGGCTCATAGCCGAAAAAAAGAGCCCTCACAAAGGCACACTGTAAGATAGATGCTACAGTATGTACGTAAGGCAAGGTTCATGGCTGAAGAGAGTGGCTGTAAGTCCAGAATGCACAACAATATTTTCTGATTTAGCCAGCTTCTAATGAACTGTCACAACTAATGAAATGGTCACTGTTTTTAGCTTCGTTATAATGTGACAAAGAGCTGGTACTAGGAGTAAGTAAACTCTCTGCACTTCCCATTTTCTGCTGTGCATCATTAGCATGGTCTTCAATCCAAGTCTCTTTTGCAGATAACTTTTTAAGGACGTTCCATTTTGCGAAAATGAGTTTAATCGAAACAGAACCCACCGATCCCCTTAACTGGGCATGCAACGCAAATGACGCACCTTAGGATAATAATTGTAATAGTGACGCACCTTATGATGTGCCGAAGATGAATGCTCTAGCCAAGCCACCACCAACTCCTCCCGAGCTGAGGCTTCCCGTTCCTCCCTCGGGAAACCTAGTCACTGGTCAAATTTCTAAATGAGGGCATCAGTGCCACTACTGGAATTTTTTAAACTCGCATAAATACAAGTTCTAATATTTTCTTCCCGTGTCTCGGCGTTATGCCGTCTGGGTGCTCCCTGGGGTGTGTGCCCTGTTCTGAGAGCCACTGTTCCACCATGTCACCAGATCTACCTCTCTAACGGGAAGACCTGTCACGACACGCCTTTAAAAATATTCAGGAAGTCCCCATTGTCAGCTGGGTACAAGCCAAAACCCCAAGAGAAGGTCCTTAATATGTCCTGAGACATCCGTTTCTTTCTCTCTCATATCCCTTAGCCATGCCCTCGGAATCCTTGGTCTGATTTACTCCCATCTCCAAAGTCATCTTCTCCCTGAAGGTGCCTCTGGCTTCTTGGAATAATCAGTTGTTTCCTCCTCTGTGCTCCCACAGCCCATGTGTAATCCCATTTGCCAGTAAACTGAATTTCTCACAGCTAAGGACCATGATTCATCCACCTTAGTGTCTAGTCTCCTCTTCCACAGCTCAGAGCACCCATCACCTGTTCCATGAATGACCACACCAAGACATGCACCCCAAATGCCCATCTCTGAACTTGTGCTGGAGATGGGGCCTCTTGTCTCTAGCCTCTCCCTTTTCCATCAAAATCCTACCCATTTTCCAAAGCTCCACTCACATGTCATCTCCGTTGTGAAGTTTTTCCTTTATCTCACTCACTGACCCATTGCCCTCTCCCCGGGGACCTCAATGATATGGGCGGAGGGCCCGAAACACAAAAAATAAGTGCATTCAGGGCAGCATCAGGAGCGATGCATGAAAAAGCAGACTGTGCTCCCTCAACCCAGGGAATAGCCTCACCAGCCCACATCTCCTGAGACCTTCCCCAAAGCTCTGTGGTTCCCTGTGTCACGGTTACAGGACCGAGGGTCTAACGTATAATTGGAGGTCCACACTCATTTTGACAAAGAATAGAAAATAGTTAAATAGGGAGACACCCTACTTTCTAACATCTACTAGCCACTTAGTGAGTCCAGGTGGAATTTCAGTACATAGAAGCAGCTCCCTGGAGAAAGCAGGAGTCATTCGGAAACCAGAGCCATAGAGGCATTGGTGGTCACTTGGTTTCTAAGGACGCTTCCCCCTCTGTGCACATCATGTGGTGAGCCATGTACAGACCTCAAATCACTAGCTCCAAGAGGTGGATGGAACTGTAGCTTTCTCTTGCTCTAAGAGAGAAAGAGGGACTCTGACGTGAAGTGGTAACATCATTATTATCTGAATTATTTGAGTAAAGATGGGGAGAGAACAGGACAAAAGAGAGCATGGCCATAAGAAGGCACCAGGGGCTGAGACAGAAAAAGAGCCCCTCCAGCCACTGTTTCCACACCAATTTCTTTAAAAATACAGACTAATTCGAGCATGAATTAGATCGAAGTTTAAATCCTGGAAACATTATAATAGAAAAGGAACATTACGTAGTAAAATCCCAAAAGACCAGGGTTCCAGAACATAGCTTTCAACTCAGTAAGCAGGCAAAACCTTAAAGAAGACACATAACCTCCCAAGGTCCAGTCACCGTCCTTTGTTAAATAGGGATAACAGCACCTACCCCAGAGGTTCTTATAAATAAACACAAAGTATGGGAAACACCCAGTACACGTCAGCAGGCATTTGCAGACTTTCCGTTCATACAGTGTATAACTGAGTGTGAATCGGCATTTTGCTTCTTTCTCCTAACTTAAGACTGAAATTCTTTACTAACATCCCCTAGCCTTGGAAGACTTAATTTCCACTCAGCTGTCTCCTGTCCTTCCAAATTTCTTTCCATTCATCCGCCAAACGAAATTGCTTACCAAGATGCGATGCTCAGAGCAGCTTCTGTTTGCCTTGGGCTCTCCCTTGTGGCACATCCTGGGAATTGCGTGTGAACCGGGCCCCACTTAAGGCAAATGTACCTGAACTAAGATTGCACAGTGTGTGCATCTTTATTTTCTTTATCATTCTCCCTGGGTCTACTTTTACACTATTCCTTAAGGCTAAGTTTATTTTTTTTACTTTAGAATTAACCTCAGTATTCAAATATTGAGTTAAGGCCAGTAGATAGCATTTTTACACTGGAAGTCAGCGGCAGACTGCAAAATTCTGTTTGCAACTTGATCTTTATTTTCACAAATATCTATCAGCTTGTTATCCTAGTCCCTCTTGGCATAGTCACAAAATTTGACTCTTCGTAACCGTGACCAGTTAGGTTTAAGGGGTGGACTTGGTCAGATGACCTCTTTGGCTGCTTGATTAGCTACAGAACTTTATGCAAAGACTCAAGACCATAGAAGTCCATAAAACACATGGGTTTGATTTTGATATTCACCTCAGAGGCACTGAAGGGCTTAGATACGCATCAGCTCTCTTAGGTCTGAATCTACCACCCATGGGCTCCCATCACAGATAGGACAATGAAGAGCTGATGGTACAATTTAGTTGTTTTGCTTAAGGACGGGGAGGGGTGGGGGGAGAAAGATGTTGAAATTCAAAAATGTTGCTTAGCTTTGGTACTGCCCACTTATTTCTATCCAATCATTAACTGCACAAAAGCTACAGTTTTCAGTGTAATCTTTGCTAAAACCATGCACTGTCTTCATCAGTTATGTCCTGAGTGGCCTTGAAAAGTCCATGCAGGGTTTTCAAGTCAACCTCGTTTTGATTCATTATGTCTCTGCCTTTTGGTCACACAGATCCTGCTGGGTCAGAAGTACAATCATTCTGTGGACTGGTGGTCCTTTGGCGTCCTTCTCTATGAGATGCTAATAGGTCAGTCACCTTTCCATGGACAAGATGAAGAGGAACTCTTCCACTCCATCCGCATGGACAGCCCCTTTTACCCACGATGGCTCGAGAAGGAGGCTAAGGACCTTTTAGTGAAGGTAAGACGTGAAGTCAAGGAGACCTTCATATGATTAGTATTAGGTTTTCTGATCAGTGTTCCCATTCATTTCTAAATTCTGATTTATACATTGTAAACAGTAATTGTGTCAAACAAGATTTAAAGAGGATGCTCACCATCTGTTTTAACTGAGGTACCAATAGGATGAACATTAGAAATCAAAACGAGTATAAGATAGACCCTCACGTGCATAATTTACAAAAGAAACCAGTTCCATGACTCTTGAATGGCCTTGCTTTGAGATGTAATTGGTCTGTGGAATAAACAACTTTGGGCTTAAAATTTGTTTCCCATAGTCCCTATTCAACTTATTCAGTCCACCTGAAACTGTAAAATTCCTAGAAGAAAACATAGACCATAACTTCATCAGCATCAGTCTTAGCAGTGTCTTCGGGGATCTGACTCCACAAGCAAGGGAAACAAAAGCAAAGATAAACATATGGGACTACATCAAACTAAAAAGCTTCTGCACAGCAAACGAAATCATCAGAATGAAAACTCTGTATGGGACAAGACACTTGCAAATCATGTATCTGATAAGGGATTAATATCCAAAATATATAAAGAACTCATACAACTCAACAATAAAAACAACCCAATTTTAAAATGGACAAACGAGGATCTGAATAAACAATTCTCAAAGACATACAGGTGGCTAATAGGCACATGAAAATGTGCTCAACATCACTCATCAGGGAAATGCAAATCAAAACCACAATGAGCTATCACCTCACACCTGTGAGAATGGCTCTTATCAAGAAGACAAGAGATAATAAGTGCTGAAGAGAAGGTGGAGAAAAGGGAACCCTCCTGCACTGTTGGTGGGAATGTAAATCAGTAGAGCCACTATGGAGAACAGTATGGAGATTGCTCAGAAAGTTAAGAATAGAACTACCATACACTCATATGGTATTCCACTTCTGGGTATTTATTCAAAGAACATGAGAACACTAGTTGGAAAAGATATATGGACCCCTGTCCATTATTTACAATAGCCAGGATATGGAAACCACCTAAGTGTTTATCAATGGAAGGATAGATGAAAATGTAGTATATATACACAATGGAATATTACTCAGCCATAAAAATGGAATCTTGCCATTTACAACACCATGGATGGCCTAGAGGGTGTTAAAGTTCGTGAAATAAGTCAGACAGAGACAAATACCATGTGATTTCACTCATGTGGAATCTAAAAAAAAAAAAAAAAAAAAAAACAGGGAACAAACACAATAAAATAAAAACAAGCTCATAGATCCAGAGAACAGATTAGTGGTTCCCAGACGACTAGGGGTTTGGGAAGATTGGGCAAAGAATGGGTGAAGGGGGTCAACGCTATGGTGATGGATGGTAACTAGACTTTGGTGGTGATTACTCTGTAGGGATTATAGTACTGCACACCTGAAACTTATCATTAAAAATCTTCCCCTGCCCCTGGATGAAGACTTGGATAGGGTGTGTAACTTTCTGCTCACTCTTGGGGAAAAGACAAACTTCTTGTCACTCCTAAGTCATGAAACACTGTCTCAGCTGAGAAATTAAAGCTGTTCAGTCCAAGATATAAGTCATCACATCAATCTTAACTCAAAAGACTCCCACTCCCTTTCCTCTGGCCAAGTTCATGGCTGGCAGCCACTCACCTTGGAGAAGGGAGTATGGTCATTGTGTGTCTACCGCATGTATGTTCTCTTCCTCTCCAGCTCTTGGGTTTCTGTTTCAGACCAAACACACAGAGAGGCTGGAGGGATTATAAGGAGAAAGGACTGCTCTTATACAGCTGAGGGGCTTCCTGCTCTTTGAACCTGGTGGGTTTTAAAGCCAAGGCTTTGGGACCTCCCTGGTGGTCCAGTGGTTAGGACTCAGCACTTTTCACTGTCGTGGCCCGGGTTCAATCCGCGGTCAGGGAACTAAGATGCTGCAAGCTGCTCAGCATGGCCAAAAAAATAATAATAAAATAAAATAAAGCCAAGGCTTTGTATGGGATTCTAGCAGGTGCTCTGGAAATACCTATAACTGGGAACATTTTTAGCTGAAGCTTTTGACGTACAGGCTGCTCAATCCATTCCACAGCCTAGCTTCTGTACCAAACTCTAAGCCGGCAATACTCCACCCCAGCGAGACCCATTGCCTGCCGAGTGAGCAGTCTCACAGGCGGTCCTTCAAATGGACGCAGACCAGCTCTCCTGCCGTGTTCCCTACCTGCGTCCATGGGAAACACTGATGTATTTTTCATCCTGAATCCTTGACTGTTACCATCTTAGCAGCAATTTCCAGAATTTACCAACAAAGCCAGAGTCACACACCACCCATGATAACCCAGGATCAGTTAAGAATTGGCACCCAGAGCTACATATGTAAACCAGACTCCAAGAATCACTAGCCATAAACCAGGAGCTCCCAGGGCAAACTAACACAGAGACAGAGGAAGCACCTGAAAGCCATCATTAAAGATTTACACTTTAAGTCCCAGTTTACCTTTTTCGAAGATGCAAAATGCCATCTACAGTGTGATTGTAACAAGTTGTAAAAAAAAAAAAAAAAAAAAAAAAAAAAACTCATGCTAATTACATATCATAGTAAGCACCTACATTTATTGAGCTGTTCCCAGCAACTATGTGCATCAAAAAGACCTACAAGTGTTACCAAGGCCCAGAAAATCTAAAGTGGACCGAGAATACAGGCGTTTTGAACAAAACAGGGTTTTGATTTGTGGCAACTCATATCACCTGGCTTAAAAAAGTCATTTAGGGAAATAATTTTGAGCCCTGCTCTTCTTACGATGAAAAGGGGGCTAGGATAAGATCTTTCAACATCAGACGCTATCAATGAAATTTAAATCCAAACTTATAAGATTACCCAGCCCGTCTTTTTTCTCATGAAGAACTCAAAATTAAATTTAAAGGGCATAACACTTCTACCTCTCTCATACAGCTATCAGCTTGTCTAGGGTTATCTGAAATGTTGCAGCAACTGTGGACTTCTCCCTAAAGAATCAAGATCTTGACTCTGAAGTGCTGACAAAGCCCCAGGAGGAGACCCAGCCCAAGGCTGATGGTATTTAAAAATCTGAGCCAGTACCCCTCAGCTTTCACTTTCCAATTGATCCGAACAAGGAATAAACTTAGAGAACTCCACAAACAGCCAATTAAATTCACTTTTAATAACTGGACAAAACGTCTATAAAATGAAAGCTAATTTAATAATTAACCAATTTAAAAAAGAGAGAGGACAAGAGTAAAAATAAGTTAGCAGGATGGGAACGTAAAACAATTTCGCTTTCCATAAGGGCAACTTCAGGCATTGTTACAGTGGCTATGTTCCTTTTAACTGGCTCTTGGAAGGATTTAATTGAGGTATGTTAGTTGGCTCTAGCTGCCATAACAAAATATCATAGACTGGGCGGCTTGGACAACAGAAATTTGTTTACTCACAGTTCTGGAGTCTGGAAGTCCAAGATCCAGGCCCAGCAGGGTGGGTTTCTGGTGAGAGTCCTCCTGGCTTGCACACGGCTGCTTTCTGGTGTGAAAGCTCTGGCATCTGCTCAATCCATGGCATGAAGGCTGCACTCAGAAGGCCTGGGCCATCAAAACTCACTGGTAAAAGGAAAGGAGGAAAAAGCTTGGGGAGTCTGGAGGCCCTGCAGCCACCATTGCAACCTACCTTTACCGTAATGCTGAACAGCTGTGCCTCCCAAACCCGGCTCCTCCCAGCTCAGCAAAGGGAGAACACCTGGCAAGGATGTGGTGAAGGCTTAACTGGGACCAGGTGAAGGTAATGGAAATAAGTTCAGGGAAAGATGCTGGGAGTGGTGGTTTCCAAAGGAGAGGAAGACTGGGGAGGAGGAAAGGATTACTTCCAGTTGGAGGAGAAAAGTTGCAAAGTCGTGTGTGTGGAATATTATGCAGCAATTAAAAGGATGGAACTACTGACTCATACAGCAACTTGGATCACAAGGGCATTAAGCAGAGTGAAGAAAAAAAAAAAAAAGCCAATCTCAAAAGATCACATACTGTATGAGTCCATGTATGTATTAACACTCTAGAAAGGACAACACTGTGGAGATGGAAAGCAGATCAGTGGTTGCCGGGGGTTAGGGATCATAGAGGCAGGGGAATGACTGTAAAGGGGAACCCCAAGGGAGATCTTTGTGGTGATGAGACTTTTCTGTATCCTTTTTGTCCTGGTGGTTACCTAGGCCTACACATGTGATAAAATGACATAGAACAAGACACACACAGTGTACTGGTTTTGATATTGTGGTATCACCATATATGATGGAAGCATTAGGGGAAACTAGGTAAAAGGTACACAGGTCATCTCTGTACTATCTTTCCAACTTCCTGTGAATCTATATGTATGGTCTGAACTCTTCTAACCCCCAATGTGATGGTTATAGGAGGTGAGGCCTTTTGGCGGTAATTAGGTGTAGATGAAGTCAAGAGGGTGGGGCCCCCATGATGGGATTAATGCCCTTATAAAAAGAGGGAGAGAGAGAGATCTCTCCCTCCAAACACATGCACCAAGAAAAGGTTTTTTACTAACCTCTGCCCACCAGAGCAAAAGCCAGCTCTACCCACCACCATTCCCTCCAATCAGGAAACTTCCACAAGCCTATTAGATAGCCTCATCCACCAGGGGGTGGACAGCAGAAGCAAGAAGAACTACAATCCTGCAGCCTGTGGAACAAAAACCACATTCACAGAAAGACAGACAAGATGAAAAGGCAGAGGGCTACGTACCAGATGAAGGAACAAGATAAAACCCCAGAAAAACAACTAAATGAAATGGAGATAGGCAATCTTCCCGAAAAAGAATACAGAATAATGATAGTGAAGATGATCCAGGACCTCAGAAAAAGAATGGAGGCAAAGATCAAGAAGATGCAAGAAATGGTTAACAAAGATCTAGAAGAATTAAAGAACAAACAGAGATGAACAATACAATAACTGAAATGAAAAATACCCTAGAAGGAATCAGTAGCAGAATAACTGAGGCGGGAGAAGGGATAAGTGACCTGGAAGACAGAATGGTGGAATTCACTGCTGCAGACCAGAATAAAGAAAAAAGAATGAAAAGAAATGAAGACAGCCTAAGAGACCTCTGGAACAACATTAAATGTAACAGCATTTGCATTATCGGGGTCCCGGAAGGAGAAGAGAGAGAGAAAGGACCTGAGAAAATATTTGAAGAGATTATAGTCGAAAATTTCCCTAACATGGGAAAGGAAATAGCCACCCAAGTCCAGGAAGTGCAGAGAATCCCATACAGGATAAACCCAAGGAGAAACACGCCGAGACACACAGTAATCAAATTGGCAAAAATTAAAGACAGAAAAATTATTGAAAGCAGCAAGGGGAAAACGACAAATAACATAAAAGGGAACTCCCATAAGGTTAACAGTTGATTTCCCAGCAGAAACTCTACAAGCCAGAAGGGAATGGCATGATATATACTTAAAGTGATGAAAGGGAAGAACCTACAACCAAGATTACTCTCACCAGCAAGGATCTCATTCAGATTCGATGGAGAAATCAAAAGCTTTACAGACAAGGAAAAGCTAAGAGAATTCAGCACCACCAAACCAGCTATACAACAAGTGCTAAAGGAACTTCTCTAAGTGGGAAACGCAAGAGAAGAAAAGGACCTACAAAAACAAACCTATAATAATTAAGAAAATGATAATAGGAACATACATATCAATAATTACCTTAAACATGCATGGATTAAATGATCCAACCAAAAGACACAGGCTCACTGAATGGATACAAAAACAAGACCCATATATATGCTGTCTACAAGAGACCCACTTCAGACCTAGGGACACATACAGGCTGAAAGTGAGGGGATGGAAAAAGATATTCCATGCAAATGGAAATCAAAAGAAAGCTGGAGTAGCAATACTCATATCAGATAAAATAGACTTTAAAATAAAGAATGTTACAAGAGACGAGGAAGGACACTACATAATTATCAAGGGATCATTCCAAGAGGAAGATATAACAATTATAAATATATATGCACCCAACATAGGAACACCTCAATACATAAGGCAACTGCTAACAGCTCTAAAAAAGGAAATCGACAGTAACACAATACTAGTGGGGGACTTTAACACCTCACTTACACCAATGGACAGATCATCCAAACAGAAAATTAATAAGGAAACACAAGCTTTAAATGACACCACAGACCAGATAGATTTAATTGATATTTATAGGACATTCCATCCAAAAACAGCAGATTACACTTTCTTCTCCAGTGCTCATGGAACATTCTCCAGGATAGATCACATCTTGGGTCACAAATCAAGCCTCAGTAAATTTAAGAAAACTGAAATCATATCAACCATCTTTTCTGACCACAATGCTATGAGATTACAAATCAATTACAGGGAAAAAAAACCGTAAAAAACACAAACACATGGAGGCTAAACAGTACGTTACTAAATAACCAAGAGATCACTGGAGAAATCAAAGTCGAATTCAAAAAATACCTGGAGACAAATGACAATGAAAACACGACAATCCAAAACCTATGGGATGCAGCAAAAGCAGTTCTAAGAGGGAAGTTTATAGCTATACAAGCCTACCTCAAGAAACAAGAAAAATCTCAAATAAACAATCTAATGTTACACCCAAGGGAACTAGAGAAAGAAGAACAAACAAAACCCAAAGTTAGCAGAAGGAAAGAAATCATAAAGATCAGAGCAGAAATAAATGAAATAGAAACAAAGAAAACAATAGCAAACATCAATAAAACTAAAAGCTGGTTCTTTGAGACAATAAACAAAATTGATAAACCATTAGATAGACTCATCAAGAAAAAGAGGGAGAGGACTCAAATCAATAAAACTAGAAATGAAAAAGGAGAAGTTACAACAGACACCGCAGAAATACAAAGCATCCTAAGAGTTGCCTTCAGGCAACTCTATGCCAATAAAATGGACAACCTGGAAGAAATGGACAAATTCTTAGAAAGGTATAAACTTCCAAGACTGAACCAGGAAGAAATAGAAAATATGAACAGACCAATCACAAGTAATGAAATTGAAACTGTGATTAAAAATCTTCCAACAAACAAAAGTCCAGGACCAGATGGCTTCACAGGTGAATTCTATCAAACATTTAGAGAAGAGCTAACACCCATCCTTCTCAAACTCTTCCAAAAAACTGCAGAGGAAGGAACACTCCCAAACTCATTCTGTGAGGCCACCATCACCCTGATACCAAAACCAGACAAAGATACTACAAAAAAAGAAAATTACAGACCAGTATCACTGATGAATACAGATGCAAAAATCCTCAACAAAATACTAGCAAACAGAATCCAACAACACATTCAAAGGATCATACACCATGATCAAGTGGGATTTATCCCAAAGATGCAAGGATTCTTCGATATATGCAAATCAATCAATGTGATACACCATATTAACAAATTGAAGAATAATAACCATATGATCATCTCAATAGATGCAGAAAAAGCTTTCGACAAAATTCAACACACATATATGATAAAAACTCTCCAGAAAGTGGGCATAGAGGGAACATACCTCAACATAATAAAGGCCATATACGACAAACCCACAGCAAACATCATTCTCAGTGGTGAAAAACAAAGCATTTCCTCTAAGATCAGGAACGAGACAAGGATGTCCACTCTCACCACTATTATTCAGCATAGTTTTGGAAGTCCAAGCCACAGCAATCAGAGAAGAAACAGAAATAAAAGGAATACAAATTGGGAAAGAAGAAGTAAAACTGTCACTGTTTGCAGATGACATGATAGTATACACAGAGAATCCTAAAGATGCCACCAGAAAACTACTAGAGCTAATCAATGAATTTGGTAAAGTAGCAGGATACAAAGTTGATGCACAGAAATCTCTTGCATTCCTATACACTAATGATGAAAAATCTGAAAGAGAAATTAAGGAAACACTCCCTTTTACCATTGCAACAAAAAGAATAAAATACCTAGGAATAAACCTACCTAGGGAGACAAAAGACCTGTATGCAGAAAACTATAAGACACTGATGAAAGAATTAAAAATGATACCAACAGATGGAGAGATACACCATGTTCTTGGATTGGAAGAATCAATATTGTGAAAATGACTCTACTACCCAAAGCAATCTACAGATTCAGTGCCATCCCTATCAAATTACCAATGGCATTTTTTACAGAACTAGAACAAAAAAATCTTAAAATTTGTATGGAGACACAAAATACCCCAAAGAGCCAAAGCAGTCTTGAGGGAAAAAAAAACGGAGCTGGAGGAATCAGACTCCCTGACTTCAGACTGTACTACAAAGCAACAGTAATCAAGACAACATAGTACTGGCACAAAAACAGAAACATAGATCAGTGGAACAGGATAGAAAGCCCAGACATAAACCCACACACCTATGGTCAACTAATCTATGACAAAGGAGGCAAGGATATACAGTAGAGAAAAGACCGTCTCTTCAATAAGTGGTGCTGGGAAAACTGCACAGCTACATGTAAAAGAATGAAATTAGAACACTCCCTAACACCATACACAAAAATAAACTCAAAATGGATTAGAGACCTAAATGTAAGACTGGGCATTATAAAACTCTTAGAGGAAAACATAGGAAGAACACTCTTTGACATAAATCACAGCAAGGTATTTTTTGATCTACCTCCTAGAGTAATGGAAATAAGAACAAAAATAAACAAGTGAGACCTAATGAAACTTAAAAGCTTTCGCACAGCAAAGGAAACCATAAACAAGACAAGCTTTTGCACAGCAAAGGAAACCATTTTCTCCTCAGAATGGGAGAAAATATTTGCAAACGAATCATCGGACAAAGGATTAATCTCCAAAATATATAAACAGCTCATGCAGCTCAATATTAAAGAAACAAACAACCCAATCCAAAAATGGGCAGAAGACCTAAATAGACATTTCTCCAAAGAAGACATACAGATGGCCAAGAAGCACATGAAAAGCTGCTCAACATCACTAATTATTAGAGAAATGCAAATCAAAACTACAGTGAGGTATCACCTCACACCAGTTAGAATGGGCATCATCAGAAAATCTACATACAACAAATGCTGGAGAGGGTGTGGAGAAAAGGGAACCCTCTTACCCTGTTGGTGGGAATGTAAATTGATACAGCCACTATGGAGAGCAGTATGGAGATTCCTTAAAGAGCTAAAAATAGAACAACCATACGACCCAGAAATGCCACTACTGGGCATATACCCTGAGAAAACCATAATTCAAAAAGACACATGCACCCCAATGTTCACTGCAGCACTATTTACAATAGCCAGTTCATGGAAGCAACCTAAATGCCCATCGACTGACAAATGGATAAAGAAGATGTGGTACATATATACAATGGAATATTACTCAGCCATAAAAAGGAACGAAATTGGGTCATTTGTAGAGACGTGGATGGATCTAGAGACTGTCATACAGAGTGCAGTAAGTCAGAAAGAGAAAAACAAATATCATATTTTAACACATATATGTGGAACCTAGAAAATGGTACAGATGAACTGGTTTTCAGAGCAGAAAGAGAGACACAGATGTAGAGGACAAACGTATGGACACTAAGGGGGGAAAGCCGCAGGGGTGAGGTGTGATTAATTGGGAGATTGGGATTGACATGTATACACTGATGTGTATAAAATGTATGACTAGGGTTTCCCTGGTGGCGCAGTGGTTGGGAGTCCACCTGCCAATGCAGGGGACACTGGTTCGTGCCCCGGTCTGGGAAGATCCCACGTGCCGCGGAGCGGCTGGGCCCGTGAGCCACGGCCGCTGAGCCTGTGCGTCCAGAGCCTGTGCTTCACAATGGGAGAGGCCACAACAGTGAGATGCCCGCGTACCACACACACACATAAAAAGTATGACTAATAAGAAAACAAGTAAATAAATAAACTTAAAAATAAATAAAAAGGAAAAGGCCATGTGAGCACTCAACAAGAAGACAGTCATCTACAAGCCGGGGACAGACGTCTCACCAGAAACTGACCATGTCAGCACCTAGATCTTGGACTTCTCACCCCCAGAACCATGAGAAATAAATGTGTGCTCTTTAAGCTTCCCAGTCTCAGCCCAAGCAGACTGAGACACTATAATTATTTCAAAATAAAAAGTTGAAAAACAAAACTACATCTAAGGCTAAATTCCAGCAAATGTGAGAGGAAAAAAAAAAAAAAGAGAGTCAGCTGCAGTTTCAGTGGCCAGGAAGATTTGCTGTGAGAGTAGAAAGTGAATTTGGTGACTAGAGCAGAGACCAAGACAGTTAAGGATAAAAATGGTGAAGAAAAAGGACTCGCTGGTGAAAGAGGTTTTAAACCCACGTGGAAGAGTCTGGGCTTATTCTTTCTCCTGTGAGTTAATAAAAATTCTCTGTTCTTGTCCATGAAGAAGACAGCTGTCCGTTTTCCAGGAGCTGGGCTGATAAAAATTCGTGGCCACCCAGCAATGTGCTGGTTGTGAGACTGGCTTCTAGTTGCCCCTGTACCTCCTGTGCTCTGATTTTAATCCAAGAGCCCCCACAGCCCTGAGTTCCCTTTTCTGCAAAAATCAAAGGTGATCTATGATTTCTAGAAAAACCACCTCTAGGGAATTTTACATAATGTTCTGAAAGCCAGAAGTAACGGGTCCTCTGGAAACGCTAAGCAAAGAGTATTCATCAGCCTCTGTAACAGCAGTGGTGTCAGTACCAGACTTCAACCTCTTTAGCCCTCAAAGGGCATGGATGCACGTAGTGCGCTGAACACGTGCACATCACGAAAGGCTGTGCTCCGTCCAGAATTACAGCTGGAAAGGAAACAGTCGACAAAACGAAACGACGGCCTACCAAATGGGGGAAGATATTTGCAAATTGTATGACCAATGAGAGATTAATATCCAGCACGTATAAACAGCTCATACAACTTAATATCAAAAACAACAAAACAAAAGCAAAAAAAAAAAGAACCAACCCGATTAAAAGATTGGGCAGAAGGCATTTTCCAAAGAGGAAATGAGGATGGCCAACAAGCACATTCAAAGAATGTGCTAATCAAGGAACTACAAATCAAACTAATCAAGGAACTGTAAATCAAAACCACGATGAGATATCGCCTCACACCTGTCAGAATGGCCATGATCAAAAAGAACACAAATAACAAATGTTGGCGAACATGTGGAGAAAAAGGAGCTCTAGTATACTGTTGGTGGGAACGTAAATGGGTGCAGCCACTGTGAAAAACAGTATGGAGGTTTCTCAGAAAACGAAAAATAGAACTACCACATGAGCCAGCAGTTCCACTCCTGGGTATATATCCGAAAAAAAAAGAAAAACACGAATTCAAGAAGATACATGCACCCCAGTGTTCATAGCAGCACTATTTACAATAGCCAAGACATGGAAGCAACCTAAGTGTTCATCAACAGATGAATAATAAACAAGATTATATATATTTTTTATATATATATATATATATATATATATATATATATATATAAACACACACACATGCACATGCACAATGGAATACTACTCAGCCATGCAAAAGAATGAAATTTTGCCGTTTGCAACAACATGGATGGACTTAGAGGGCATTATGCTAAGTGAAGTAAGTCAGACAGAGAAAGACAAATACTGTATGATATCACTTATATGTGGAATCTTAACATTACAAAAAACTATTGAATATAACAAAAAAGAAGCAGAGTCACAGATATAAAGAACAAACTACTGGTTACCAGTGGGGAGGGGGTGAGCGAGTGGGAGACACAAACTACTGGTGTAAGATAGACTCAAGGATGTATTGTACAGCATGGGGAATATGGCCAATATTTTGTAATAACTGTAAATGGAAAGTAACCTTTAAAAATTGTATAAAATTTTTTTAAAAAAATTTTTAAAGAATTACAGCTGGGGCCTTCCCTGGTGGCGCAGTGGTTGAGAGTCCGCCTGCCGATGCAGGGGACACGGGTTCGTGCCCCGGTCCGGGAAGATCCCACATGCCGCAGAGTGGCTGGGCCCGTGAGCCATGGCCGTTGAGCCTGCGTGTCTGGAGCCTGTGCTCCGCAACGGGAGAGGCCACAACAGTGAGAGGCCCACATACCGCAAAAAAAAAAAAAAGAATTACAGCTGGGACACTGCTGTCCAGTTGACTATTGTCAAAGACACGCCCCTTTCTTCCTCATTTATTCATCCAGGATGTCCTGTCCATTTGTTTGGAAAATGATGGAAAACGAATGATCGCAAACAGAAATACCTCTCCCTTTTGTAGAAAGAGCCATCTGAAGGGGGACTAAAGAGGGAGGGAGATTCCCGTAACAGGCGCTGAGCCGGGGGATGCGGGGGTCCATCCCCAGCAGCCCAGCACTGCTTTCTTGCCCAGATAGCCGAATAAATTTAAACAAACTCCAGCTGTATCCTGGCCGTTTATGTCAGAGATGTGCTTTTTCCTGTAAGTGTAAACCACACTTCTGACAGCTTTTATGGACAAAAATCAAGTCTTTCTTTGATGAACATTTATTCCTTCGGTGCAGCCTGCCGGTGGCAGAGACAGTGACCTCCCGTAAGGTCAACAGGCATCTTCAGGACCAGGGTGGGGGGTGATTGGCTGCAGGGCAGAGAAGATAATTCACTCGTCTGTGCAAAACGGGAAAGGATTTTGAGTCTCGAGGCTGGAGATCATACTATCTACTCATTATACATTTTATCTTAAAAAAAATTCTTTTTTAATTTCACAGGTACGTATACCAGGCTCAGGAGGCTCTTTGTCACGATCCTCTTGGAACAAATGCCGCATGTTACTGGGGAAAACTAACAGGAAACCTAGCACATGCACACTTCTAACCTGATTCCCTGAAGCATTTAATTGTAACAACACGAGGCTGGGTTTCGGCTTGTTCATGGGGCACTCGCACCTTCTCTCTAACCTTGCTTCATCAAAATGTCCTTAAGAAGTGGAAGTCGATCATTTATCAGGATCATTTCAAGGCAAGGGATGGGGGGCAAGTCACTTATTCCCTCTTCTCCTGAAAGCATCAATCTGCTGTTCCCTCTCTTGACTCTTGCTGGTGTCTGAGTCTATAGGAAAATGTGCTTTACTGTGAACTTTTCTCTAGGCTGTTCTATATGCTGAAACCAAGAGACTAACAGAAGAGACTTTAAGACACATAATCTGGAAAAAAAGTAGAAAGACAGCTTACTCATGCATTCAACAAACATTTAGTGAGTGTCTGCTTTGTACATGGCACTGGGCTGGATTCTGTAAGAAACAGAAACATAAATGATATCTGCCTTCCAGAGCTTACACTACAGCAGGAAAGACAGTCTTTAAATACACACACACACACACAGTGTGCTAATTTCCTTTAGTGGAAGGGAGGTGATCTGTGGACCACAGAGGAGAGACCATCCAAAACCAGAAGTAGGAAGGGGTTGCTCATCATTTAGGCTCTACTGCTGGCTAGACCCCTGGTCTTGAACAAGTTACTTAATTACTCTGAGCCTCAGTTTCTAAAAGCTTTCTGCTTTTAGAATCTGCCTTTAAAGTCAAGATGGTCTCGATGAGGCCTCTAGCACAAGACCTGACTCTCAAGGGACATTGGGTGGGATGAGTGATGTAACCAACCATGTGAATATGACTTGAGGAGAGAGAGCTCACCATGGGTGGAGGTAATCAAAGAAAGCTTCACAGAGAAGAGGGGGGTGTAAGCTGAATCCTGACAGGTGAGTCAGGATTTAAAGAGGAAGAGGAAGAAATGGGAGTGGATGTGGGGAGAGGGAAACCCTGGCAAGACGGAAATGTCATTGGTGAAGGGCAGGGGTGGGAAAGGCAGATGCATATTCAATGAGTAGACGTGTCCAGATGGAAGAGAAGGTCACAGTGAAATCAGAGGACGAGTGTCAGCATTGCAGGGAGCCTGGAAGACGGGCCCAGGGGTTCAGGGGATGTTAGGACTCACTGGACATAAGGACCACCTTGTCTGACCCTTCACTTTACAGGTGAGGGAACTGAGACTCAGAAAACTTGCCCCAGGCCACGTCGGTAGTAAGCCTCTTGAATGACAGTCTCATGTCATATCCACTCTGCAGTGATTTTCTAATGGGGTGCTTTGGAACCCTAAGCTTCCATAGAGGGGCCTCAGTGGCCTCCATATGAAAAAGGGGAAAGGAAGCTGGGGCCATTCCAACAATTTACCACTTGGATATACTAGGTGGTCGCATGAGGTCTCACTTGGGCTTTAAGAGGAGTCTCCTAATTAAAAAAAAAGAAAGAAAAAAAATCTCCACTTTGCTACAGCATGGTAGTTAATTAGTTAGTTAGTGATTATAGACTAGAGCTTTTGAAGATTTTGACTACACATAAGACTGACTCTTCTTATGAGAGGTATAAGCAAGAGGTTCATGCAATGTAGATGCAAATGGAGGTCCAGTCCCGCCAGAACTTCGTGGAAAATCACTGCACTTGACTTGGATTCTGTTTTCAAGACTCAGAGTCTCCGTGTGATACCCTGTAATAAGCAGTTACTTGATACATAAACATCTAGCTGATCCAGACCCCCAGGACCCGAGACTATTCTAGGACTCTCCTACTTCCGTAAAGCCCTTGACGTGTTTTATTTAAGTTTGAAGAGTTTCCAGGTTTCTTTCCTGTGCTGGCCAATGTTCATTTTGACCTCATGGGGGAAAGTAATAGGAGAGGGGAGCACACAAAGAGGAAATACATACGTAATGGGTCAGAGATGATTAAAGATGATTTGAATAAAGTATTAGTGTCCAGCAGGTTTGCAGGAATGAAGAGTGATTCTGGATACTCAGATGCCTTACAAAATACAAAGCTGATCGTCAGGGGCTAGTTTATGTCACACCTGAAGTGTGCTTTTCTTTAGAGCAAGACTGTAATCCTAAGAAAGCAACTTTTAAAGAAATCAAACTTGATCGATGGACAGTAAACCAAACAACAAACACATTGGTCACTGACTTTCTGCTGTTGGGTTCTACAGACCAGGAATTAGCACACACCTCTGTGTGTGTGTGTGTGTGTGTGTGTGCGTGTGTGTGTGTGTGTGTATTGTTGTTGTTGTTTTAACCCACAAAACAGCCCTGTGAGGAGAATACTTCCCTCATCTTACTGATGAGAGAACTGACTCTGCAACTTGCCAGGTCCCATGAATAACAACACAGGGCAAAGCTGATTTCGATCCAGGTGTAGATAACTCAAAATATTGCACTTCTAGAGCAAAGCCCAGACTCTGGAATATTCAGTTAGTTGACTTGTTGCTGCTGGTTTGACTTGAGTTGATAGTTTATGGTGGTTGGTAGAAAAACAAGGTTCGGAAATCAGGTGGCAAAAGCCGGGCCCTTCTCTTAGTGGAGTCAAGTGCGTGCGGTCCTGCCTCCCAGGGGCCTGGTTCATCCCTTGAGAAGTAACTGCTCCCCTTCTGCTCCCTTTCAGCTCTTCGTAAGAGAACCTGAAAAGCGCCTGGGGGTGAGGGGAGACATCCGCCAGCACCCGTTGTTTCGGGAGATCAACTGGGAAGAGCTGGAAAGGAAGGAGATTGACCCTCCATTCAGGCCTAAGGTGGTAAGGAGCCTCTGGGGCCCTGTGGTCCTGCCAGCACAGTCCTCACATCACACCCAGGCTGCCGGGGCCTCGACTTCCCACCCACCCTCTGCAGTTCTTGGAAGAAAGTCTTCTTGAATCAGGCTGTTGGGCTGGGGGGGAGGGGGTGTTACTCACTGGCAGAATTTAACCTGTGTGATCAAATGTATTTGTGTGAAGAATGGATCACCACGTGTACATGCCTTAGACTGAACATATATATGTGGGGATGACCCTCAGATGCCATGTGGAGCTTTGCACAGGGTGTGTCCAGGCTTCAGGGTCACAGTCCGCATGACCCAAACCTGAGCATAAACCCTGCATGCTTTGACAGGAGTTTTGGATCCATGTTTTCTGTGATATTTATGAAAGTTTCTCTGACATTTGTCATCTGTTCATATAACTACAGACCCTAATGGTAATTGGTAGGTGTTTTTTCATTTAAGAAGTAAACTGATACTTAGAAAAAGACTGGTCTCTAAATTCCCATGTATATACCCACCAGCAAGAGTCACCAACCTCCCCGAGAAAAGGCAGAACTTCCTGGGTCACCATAAAATGAAGCAAAGATGGGCTTCCCTGGTGGCACAGTGGTTGGGAGTCTGCCTGCCGATGTGGGGGACGCAGGTTCGTGCCCCGGTCTGGGGGGATCCCACGTGCCGCAGAGCGGCTGGGCCCGTGAGCCATGGCCGCTGAGCCTGCGTGTCCGGAGCCTGTGCTCCGC
>NW_006792683.1:5212517-5213865 GCF_000442215.2 Lipotes vexillifer
GCCTGTGCTCCGCGGCGGGAGAGGCCACAGCAGTGAGAGGCCTACGTACCGCAGGAAAAAAAAAAAAAAATGAAGCAAAGATGAGATGAAAAAAGTTCCGGAGATGGATGGCCCAACACGTGAATGTGCTTCATGCCCCTAAACTGTACACTTAAAATGGTTAGAATGGTCATTTTTATGTTTACATTTTACCACAACTTAAAGGGTAAATAGTAATTTTTTAAGGAGTACAGCAAAGTGGTGGATTTGCCAGCTTCACCCGTTCCTGGCGATTCTGGGAATAAGGTAGCAATGACCTGGGTAGACGTGACCATCTTCGCATGGAGGTGGCACAGGCTTGTGGATTTCAAAGCAGAGCGTTCACTCCAGAAAGTATATTCTGTTATTAGTCGTGCCAGAAGCAGCACTGTGCCCCCAGGGCAGGAAGAGTTACTTGTGGTCAACATTTGTCCTAAGCTCTGGAGGTGTTCCAAGGGTCCTACCGGCTGGCCTCTAGCACTCTTATTATTTGTAACAGCACCATTTCTACTACATGGGTTAATAATTTGTTTATGATATGATGAATTTTTGCCTTTTTCCAGCTCATCAGAACAATGTCATTCATGTCTCAGCATCCATGGTAGACTACAATGGACTCAATATTTTCCACATAAAAATCAGACGTTTCAGCTATGCTTTCCCTATGGGACAATTCCCAATTCCTCCCGTAGGAAGGAATTTCCCTGACCCATGGTCTGAGTGGCTATTTGTAGGCAGAGACCACAGACCATTGGCCTCAGCAGCTCAGGGGCCCCCTTGAGGGTGGGATGGGCCTGGATCTTAGTCACGCTCACATAAGGGTGACATTTGATTATGGTTGCTTTTAATCTTAGAAAGCTGAAGTGTACACCATACTGAACAGTATTTATAAATAGGTCTCTTTTTCTGTCATGGGCACCAGTGGACCAGGTGACCAGAAGGGAGCTCACCCCAATCTGTGTTGTCTCTGGAAGACAGTCCAAGATGTTTAATAATAAAATTAATGTGGGATTCTTTTCGCATATAGGCCATTACAGAGCATGAGTAGAGTTCTGTGTGCCATACAGTAGGTCCTTATTAGGAATCTAAAACAGAGTGGATACATGTATATGTATGACTGATTCACTTTGCTGTATACCTGAAACTAACACAACATTGTAAATCAATTATACTCCAGTAAAAATTTTAAAAATAAAAATAAAAGAATAAAATTAATGTAGGTAGCGGAACCAATGGTAGTGAAGGATACTGATAACCGGGATATATAATCTGCAAAACTCCTGCGATCCTGCGCCCCCTCTGCTCCCACCCCAACCTACCACTCCCCCCC
>NW_006792683.1:5215957-5217813 GCF_000442215.2 Lipotes vexillifer
CCCCCCCCCCCCCCCCGCCCCACTGTCCCCTGTAGACTAAAAGGACAGAGGTCAAATTGGGGCTTACCACTTTTTCTAAGGTTGCCAGTCCTGCTTCATGTAAAGTTATTTGAATGTACGCATCATGGAATTCCTGTATACGAATTTAATTATACTACTGATACGCTGATGAGTCAGGATCTTAGAGATGTTCAATAAAGGCCCTATACAATCATCTATCAGTATTACTTTCGTTTATTGGCAGATGCCAACGTTTTCTTATGCAGATTATAGCCTAGATGACAAAAGCCATGTCTTGAATGAATCATGAATTCAGTGGCTGATTTTCCTCTCTTTTTCTCCCCACCCCTTAAACTCTGGTCAAGAAATCACCGTGCGACTGCAGCAATTTCGACAAAGAATTCTTGAATGAAAAGCCCCGGCTGTCATTTGCAGACAGAGCGCTGATCAACAGCATGGACCAGAACATGTTCCGGAACTTTTCCTTCATGAATCCAGGGATGGAGAAGCTGATATCCTGAACTCGCCTCTCCAGACACACGAAGGGATTTGCTTTCTCTCTGTGAACTGGTTCAAGTGACAATTCTTGGGTTCCTTTCCAACTTGGAAAAGAAAAGAAACACTCAACAATAAAGGCTGAGGCCTTTGACCGTCCTCACTGACTTTGCATCTGTAGCAGAAACCAGCTCTGCTTCACTAATGACGATGCCCTTTGGATTCTCCCCTGTCATCTCTCACAGCCACTCTTGAAGTTAGGTCCTTCCTTACTATAGTTATTTACCTGAAGATGGTTCTCTGCACTGTGAAAGATTTGAAAACTTAATTCCACTCTAAGTTATGGCTCTTCACCTGGGCACCAACTGCTGATCAGTGACATACGTGTTGACTCAAGGAGCAGAGTCCAGACTTCTCAAGACTGAAACTGCCCGTTGCCTGGCGTAGCACGGGCATCCACTCGGCCGCAGACAAGTAACCACTAACCCATTTTATTCTGTTCACACCTGAGCGAGTGTAAAGGGTAGGGGGTAGGGGAAGCCCTGAATAGGTTCTTATGGGAATTCTTCATAATAAACATGCTTGTAACTTGAGATTTACAAATTCATTCATTCTGATTTAGCCATGAAATTCATAGGCAAGAGGAAAGTGGGGAGAGTTCGTGTCATCCATGTGCAATGTTTACTAGACCCCTATTCTGGTTATCTTGTCAACGTAGAAATTAAATTTAGAGTCCAGTAAAGATAGAGTCCTTTTACTCCTGCCAATAAAACCTTTCCATCCATCCATTTTCAGTTGATTTCAGTATCAGTGGCAGTTTCTCATTACCATCCTCACATTAGAACAGGAAAAGAAAGTGCGTAATTCTTCTAGAGAAAAGATAACCCATCCCTTTATTATACCATTACTGATGATTTGATGACTCCTAAGTCTCTTGAGAGAGACATCCTTCAAGACAAAGACCCATGCATGCTATTTGCAGCGATCTTATTTAATAAGAATTCTAGCTATCCATGTTTAAAATATCTGTGCTGTGTGTATATTTTGATAAAATGTTGTGACTTAATGACAAAGAGGTGGATATGTAAAAATGGAATAAAAAAAAGAAAGAAAGATGCCTCTTCATAGTTTAATTCCCTACTTGCCCCTCCCCCCTGCCCCAATCTTGGTTGTTTTAGTTATCATCAAAATGCAGCTAGAATTGAGTTAATGTTTTAAATTTTGAGAATCATTAAAAATCCCCAACAGGAGAGAAACTCACATAACCTTTAAGTTATTAGTATTATGTTCCTCCTTTCCTTCCCCGCAAGATTTCTTTCTTTTTTTTTTTTTCCATTCACTTTCCAACATACTTTATTCCA
>NW_006792683.1:5217910-5232146 GCF_000442215.2 Lipotes vexillifer
CCCTACACAGCCTTCAAAGGACCTGCAGGATGAGGTCTTTAGCCTCCTACTCTCAACTCTGCTCGACTGGCTTCAGTCCTAGTGGTTTCCCCACCACCCTGACACAGTTCTGCCTCAGGGCCTTTGCACTTCCTGCTCCCAGTACTTGGGATGCTCTTCCCCCCACAAGATTCTTGAAGGAGTGATCTCCAACCCCAGAACTCAGCTCTGCCCTCCAACTTCTCTCCTGACACTGCTTCCCCCAAGGACGCCCTCTTGCCAGTTCATGTGAAATGTTCTAGATCCTCATCTACCCCTCTGCAGCTTTTTATACAAGGAAAGACCCTCTCTTTGATCTCGGCCCCTCAGATGTTCTGACACAGCCCTTTGCTCTTTCATCCCCTCCACCTCTGATTACCCACCCCCCACCCAACCCCCGGCTGGCCCCTTTCCCTCCTTCCCCAAATCACCTCCAAGTCCCCTCTTCCCTCCTTGCTTTCACTTTTCCTTGGTTTTCTCCTCCCCCACCATGCTTTCAAGAACGCGCAGTGCAGACAGTCTCAATCCTCATCCCCAGTTCTAGCCTCTGCCAGGCTTCACGCAGGTTCCACTAACTCGTCCTGCTCACTTATGATCCTTATCTCTCTTGTAGTCCCTCATTCTATTAACAGCACCATCCTGGACCTGGTCATCCAGGCTCAGAACCACAGAGTCCTTGTTGACTATCCCCTCCCCCTTTCTAACCTCCCTCTCTCTCTTACCAAATTCTTATGATTCTGCCTCTGCAACTTCTCCGCACTATATACTTATCTCTACTTTCTCTCCTGCTAATCGTGCCTGGATTATTTAATAGCTGATGAACCAGTGTCCCCATCTTAAGTCTCCTTCTCCATCTGAATTCACATATACAACATATAAACTGTAGAGTGGGAATAACTTTTCCTCTACCTCTTAGGTTCAGTACCTGAGGGCCTGTGAATTAAGTTAACAAAATACTGATGAGCAAGAGAAGCATGCTTTCATCTACACATGCAACATGCATACACGTGATCAGGCACTCAAAGGAGTGGTTAGAATTTGGGGCTTAAATAACTAACTTACCAGAGGAAAGAGAGGAAGAAAAGCCTCCAACAGAAAGAGCAAATAGGGGTTTCAGGAGACAAGAAAGTTTGTGATAACGTTTGTCCGCATAGGTATGAGTGGTCTTCCTGTCTTGTTTTCTTCAGGGCCAAAAACTGCCCCCAGATGGGGATTTATGGAAGTAGGTTTACTCTTAGCCTCCCTCCTGGGATCAGACCCACCCCAAAGAAGGAATTCATGGTGGTCCTTATTTCTCTTAAGTGTCTGCTTTTAGTTAAAGAAAGCTCCAGGAAGGCCTCTCTCTGCATCTATTGAATCTCAAATATCTCTACCTTAAAATAATTTTTACTATTTATGAAATATAAAAATATTATCTTCAGAAATCAAGGTTATTATCCCACACCCTCATGTTCAAAACGCTGTGTAATCTTCCCTGGCTGAACCCCATCCAGGGCGGCCCATCTTGTCCCCAGACAACCTCTCTACCATCACCTTTCATCTCTGCCTTTCACTCCCCTGTGCTCCCACTGATCCGGATTTCTTAGCGCTGCCCGTGAACCCCCATCGTTTCCTGCCTCCAGGCCTTTGGGAAGCTAGTTTTTCTGCCTCGAATGCCACATTCCCACAAGTTCATGTCCTCCTGTCTCCCAAGATCCACTTCAAATATCAAGACTGCCATGAAATACTCCCGACTTGAGCTGATGTATCTCTCACCTTGTTAAGTTCCCATCCTATTGTATTTCTCTGTCCATTTCCCACGGCACTCACCATTTTTTCATCAAGCTCTACAAGCATCTGCTTTGCCCCTCTTTCCAGACTGTACACCCCTGAGGGCAGAATCTCTGTCTAGTTTGTCTCTGTCCTTGCCACATTTCCTTGGTATATTCGGGCTCAAAATGAGTTGTTGGGCAGGTGAGGAAGTAAATGAATGCACTGTGTGGTGTCTGAATGGTGGCCCCTCCAAAGGTATGTCCACCTGGCACCTGCGAATATGACCTTATTTGGTAAAGGGGTCTTGGCAGATGTCATTAAGTTAAAGATCTAGAGGTGAGAGCATCCTAGATTTTATGGCTGGACCCTAAATCCAACATCGAGTGTCCTTACAAGAGACAACAGGGAGAAGAGAAGGCCAGGTGAAGATGGAGACAGAGATTGGAGTGAGGCAGCCCCAAGCCCAGGAACACCTGGGGCCACAAGAAGCTGGAAGAGGCCAGGACGGGTCCTCCCCTAGAGCCTGCAGAGGGAGCGTGGCTGCCAACACCTTGACTTTGAACTTCTGGCCTCCAAAACAGAGAAAATACGTTTCTGTTGTTTTCAAGTCATCCAGCTTACGGTAATTTATGACAGCAGCCTTGGGAAACTGATACACACTATTCTATGAAGCCAGCAGTGCTCTAGGAGAAGGCGGCAGTGAGCTTTGTGCCATCCTGCCCATCCGGCCACCACACGTGCAGGCGGGCCATCCCATCCCTGCCAGGCCTTCACCTCCCTCCTCCCGGGGCAAAACCTCCCACCATCGCCCAGCTTCTTGTCCACGTGAATTCCCCATCGCGGTTCTTACTCTTTTCTCCATTTCTGTCCTGTCACCTCACTTCCCTCGCCTGCTTTTTTCCTCACCGGCCTTCAATATCCTCTTTGACTGCAGAGCTCACCGTTTTTCCAGACACACAGGAAGAAAGCCTCTTTCCGGCGCTTTGTGAGTTGGCAGCTGTTTCTTCCTGCCGGTGGGACATCCACGCCGTGGTTTATAAACGTGTCAACGTGGTTAAAGAAAATACCCAGTGACACTTGTGAAAGCGCAGGAAGAATGACTATTCAAGGGGGACTGCAGCGATGGGTATTGCAGTAGCGGGGAGACTGCATGGGAAAGCGGGGGTTTATAGAGAAGGGACAGGATGCGGGGTGGCGGTGAGGGGCAGGGCAGTGGAGGGAAGACTACTAAGAGGAAACAGCAGCGGGAAGGTGGATTCTGGCTGAACCGACCTATCAGGATTCTTGCTGAGGCAAGCCAGGTGATCAGACCTCACCTGGGGGATGAGGGAACCAATCAGGTGTCCAGAGTGAGGGTTCTGGTTAAACTGGCTTAGCAAGATTCTTGCTAAAATTGGACAATGCAGAGACAAACACAGAAACCCTTAGTTGAAAAAGAGTTCAGGGAGACTGAGTGGAGTTTGGTCAAGGAGAGAATCTTTGAGAGTATTTAGAACAAAGATCCCAGCTGCAGCATCGCGAGGGCTTTGGGATTACAGCTAGTTAAGCTTTTTCCTCTTGGTGCCAGAACCCCTTCCACACAATCCTGAGAGCTTGTTGTCCCCCCCACTGTGAACACACTGGTTGAAAAAACTCACTTCCTATGATCCCATGTGTAAGCTGAGATGTGCTGGGGCCCTGGGGACACGGGGACCTGCGGAGAGACTGTGGGTTTGGAAACCAGACAGACCTGAGGTCCAGTCCCAGCTCAGCCACAATAAGCTTTGCAGCATCCCTTACCTTCCTGGATGAGATTTTCTCACCTATAAAATGGAGCTTATTGTCCATTATGAGAACAAAAGATGCTCCAGCACAGTGCAGGGAATTAGTGGATGCTTCCTAATGAGAGTCACTTGATATTTTCAAGTTGATCATGAGCCTGAGGGAAGATTATCTAGCTATCTATCATCTATCTATCTATCTATCTATCTATCTATCTATCTATCTATCTATCCACCCATCCATCATATCTATCTACCTATCATCTATATCTATCTATATGTCTAGCTATTGATATAACTATATCAATTATTGATAGATGATAGATAATGATGGATGGATGGGTAGGTAGATGGATGGGTAGATAGATAGGTAGTCTAGTGTGTCTTATAAGCCAAATCAGCAACAAGAGGAATAATTCTTGACTGTCTCTGAAAAGTAGCTCAGAAACAGCCTCTCTGTATGGGGGTTCCTCAAAAAATTAAAAATAGAACTACCCTGTGATCCAGCAATTCCACTTCTGGGTATATACCCGAAGGAAATGAAATCAGAATCTTGAAGAGGTATTTGAACTCCTGTGTTCATTGCAGCATTGTTGATGATGGCCTAGATATGGAAGCAACCTAAATGCCCATAGTGGATGAAGAAAGTATGGTGTAAATATATAAGGGAATATTAGTCAACCTTAAGAAGTGAAATCCTGCCATTTGAGACAACATGGATGAAGCCGGAGGACATTATGATAAGTGAAATAAGCCAGACAAAGACAAATACTCCATGGTCTCACTTAGCTGTGGAATCTAAAATTGTCAAAACTCCTAGAAGCAGAGAGTAGCATGGTTGCCAGGGGCTGGGGTGGGGGGCAGGGAATGGGGAGATACAGGTCAAGGGGTACAGAATTGCAGGTATGCAAGATGAATACACTCTGGAAATCTAATGTACAGCAATGCGGCTATAGTTAACAATACCATATTGTACACTTGAAATTTGCCAAGACAGTAGATCTTAAGTGTTCTTGCCACCAAAAAAAGAATGAGGAAATGGATAAGTTAATTAGCTCAACTGGTGATAATTTCACAAGGTATATGTGTATCAAAACATCAAGTTGTACACGCAAGAGATATACAATATTTGTCAATTATACCTCAATAAAGCTGGGGGAAATTTTATTATCTGAAAAAAAGAACTCAAAATATAATTACAATAAGGTAAATAACCTCTATATATTAAACTAGACTTATACATGTTTCGTACGGTTGCTTATTTCGTGTGAGCGAGTTTTATTTAATGAATGAAGGAGCACATGCATCTCCTAAACTCTTTGCACCAGCAGGTCCCTGAGGCACCAGTGCTAGAAAGGTCGAGTCATCTTTTACTGATGGAAAATGCTAAGACCAAGAAGATGGAGTGACACCTGGGCTTATACCCAGACGATATCATAATTCGAAAAGATACGTGCACCCCTATGTTCACAGCAGCACTATTTACAATAGCCAAGACATGGAAGCAAACTAAATGTCCATCGATGGCGGAATGGATAAAGAAGATGTGGTGTGTATATATATACAATGGGATATTACTCAGCCATAGAAAGAACAAAATAATGCTATTTCCAGTGACATGGATGGACCTAGAGATTGTCATATGGGAAAAGAATCTAAAAAAGAGTGGATATATGTATATGAACTGATTCACTTTGCTGTACAGCAGAAACTAACACATCGTAACTCAACTATACTCCAATAAAAATTAATTTAAAATTCATATATACGTATATAGTCTATAGCAGTGTATCATGGTCTCATTTTTAAATGAGATGAAAGTATTTTACTAATTTTATACAGATTCTAATTTCCAGCTTTGACCCCTGCGCTTCACTTCTTCTCTGGGTCTTCCATCACCTTCCCCAAAAGAAAGACATGAAGGCAAGTGGCCCTGGTCTCCTGAAATAATAAAGGTAATGCTCCTGTAAGTGTCTAACCTGGAAGATGATTAACTTCCAAACCCCTCAGTTTGCATTTGAGGAAACAGAAGCTTCTGAGGAGAAGGGGCTCGTCTGAAGTCACAGCTGGAGAGTGACTGAGGGGGAAACCCATTCCTGAGCTCCTCCTAATGCGTCTTCATGACTCAATTCATTGCTTCCTTGACAACTAAGAGCAAATTAAGGATTCCAAATGTTCCATATCAGAGCTTTGCCCTAGAAATGGGAAGCTGAATAAAGAACCAACACCTATCAATCAGACTCCTTTTGTGCCAGAAGGAGGTAGGTACACTCAACAACCCCATCAGCTGGGTGCTATGCTTCCACCTCACTGCCCCAATTTACAGCTCAAAGTCACACCGCTAGCAATCAGCCAAGGTAGAACGTGAACCCAGGTCTTTCTGATTCCAAAGCTCCAACTTTTACCCTGACAGTATGCTTTTCCCAATTCTCTCTCTTTTGAAGCTGAACTGTACGTATTCCTTCTTTTTTGTTTTAATATCTTTAATTGAAGTTTAGTTGATTTACAATGTTGTGTTAATTACTGCTGTACAGCAAAGTAATTCAGTTATACATATATATACATTCTTTTTTTTATATTCTTTTCCAGTATGGTGTATCACAGGATACTGAATATAGTTCCCTGTGCTATACAGCAGGACCTTGTTGTTTATCCATCCTATATACAGTAGTTTACATCTGCTAATCCCAAACTCCCACTCCATCCCTCCCCCACTCCCCCTCGGCAACCACCACTCTGTTCTCTATGTCTGTGAGGCTGTTTCTGTTTCGTAGATAAGTTCATTTGTGTCATATTTTAGATTCCATATATAAGTGATATCATATGGTATTTGTCTTTCTCTTTCTGGCTTACTTCACTTGATAGGATAATCTCTAGTTGCATCCATGTTGCTGCAAATGGCATTATTTTGCTCTTTTTTCTGGCTGAGTAGTATACATATTCTTCCCACATGGAGGCATTTCCCCTCTGCCTCCATGCTACACCATCAACATTCCTTTCCTGAACCTACGTCCCACCTTCTCAGCCCATTGTACCTTCACAGCACACGGGAGAGCCATCCTTACTGCCCTTGGGGACTTACCCAGATCTCTTGACACTCGTCACTTATTCAGCAAATAAAAAACCTAGACACATGTAGCCTGTTCAGCAAGCAGTCAGAGCCTGGCTTAGCTGTTCCCTTCTGGCTTAAAAAGACATCTGTTTCAGAGTCACTGTATTTCTTTTGAGCTCAGGCCCAGCATGAGATCAGAAGCTTATTTATTTTAAAGCTTTTATACCTTTATCAGAATTCAACTCCTTGAGCTATATATTGGCTAATCCCTTTAAAAGTTTTCAGAGTCAAAGGGGACACAAAAAAACACTTGTGATTGACACTTGCTCCACAGGTTCAACAAGGTAGCCGCCACGGTCCTTTGGCTCCTGCAACAACTGGAATTAAGAAAAAGAAGTCCCGGGACTTCCCTGGCAGTCCAGTGGTTAAGACTCTGCGCTTCCACTGCAGGGGGCACAGGTTCAATCCCTGATTGGGGAACTAAGATGCATCATGCCGCATGGTGCGGCCAGAAAAAAAAGAAAAAGAAGTCCCACCTAGAGAAGAGACTGGTGGCTGCCAAGGGAGAGGGGGTGGGAGAGTGATGGATTGGGAGTTTGGGATTAGCAGTTGCAAACTGGTATATACAGGATGGATAAACATCAAGGTCCTCCTGTACAGCACAGGGAACTATATTCAATATCCTGTGAAAAAGAATGTATATATATGTATAAGTGAGTCGCTTTGCTGTACAGAGGTAATTAGCACATTGTAAATCAACTATATTTCAATTTAAAAAATAAGAAATTTTTTTTAAAAAAGAAAAAGAAGTCCCAGATATCTAAAACAATTGTCGGGGGACTGTGTTGGCGGAGGGTCTTATAGGAAAGAGTGCAGATGGATGACTTAAAATACTCTCTTTTGAAAAGCCAAATGGCCTGGGTTGAGTGGCACATGTGGTTGGGCTGTGTTAACACCTCCATCTGTGCTTTGTAAATGGGTTTAGTCTCCTGGCCTTCCTTGTAAATGCACAAATTGAACTCTGAGCAGTGGTAAGAGATGCTGCCCAGGTGTCTCCCAGCTCCAGGGAAACCATCTGCTACCCTATGAAATACGGGGGTGCTTGTCCTGGTCTCCAAACGTGCTCCAGGCAGGAGAGAAGTACCAGCTACTCCCACTAAAACAAAAAATTCAACAATACAACCATCAATACACTGTCAGAGCCAACTCTCCAGGGGCAGAACTGATCAATAACACTGTTAAATGTTCTTTGAAAGCTAGTTTTGCTGCTGTTCACTTTTACCCGATCGCATACCCACCGATGGCTCCGGGCAGCAACGAAGCCTAATAAGACAGTCCCCCTTTTTATGTCTTTTGGGGTTTTTGCACCCAAGCTTATCTATTAGAGAGGGGAGCGCATTACCTAGTGCGGGGTTGGTTCTCAGTCGATAATTACCCATAAGTCCACAAGGGCTGTTTGCAAACTGGCATCCATTCTGGTTGGCCAGAATGGCCCACGCTATCAGGGTGTTTAGATATTTTGAACCTCAATCCCAGATGTGGGTAAATGGGATGGAGAAATGATACCTACTTGGCAATAAAGACCTGTACGTTCCCTTTCTCCCACCATTAAAATTCAGCATCTAACAAACCATGTAAAAGTAGATTACATAGCTGTTTTTTAAAAACGAGCATAGAACCAGCAGTCCTGTAATTACTAATATGCTGTTTTGAATCTACTCTACCATTCTTCTCCAAAACCACTGTGCTATATGCCACTCAGAGAGTACGGCACTGCCCTGCCAAACACAGGCCACGTCAAAAGGGCGACACATGGAACCAAGAACCTGCTTACACATATACCAGTAGAGGAGGAGGTCAATGCCATTATCTCGGCTGTTATAAAAATATTTCATATGATTATGCCCCATGTCTTATTATAAAAATTTGTGCAGCACAACAATAAAAACCGATGCCACCAAATTATCCATTACAAGTGTGGGGTGGAGAGTCTATACATTGTTTTCACTCAGACTTTTCCCACCAGAAGTCCACCACCCAATTTCTCTAGATATTTTTTTTCACTTTTAAATTATCTTTATTCCATTTTTTTAACGTCTTTATTGGAGTCTAGATATTATTATACCACTATTTCTTTCACCAATCAAGTCTCTATTTCCTGCCAATTATGTTGTCTTAGAATGTGAAGTTCATCTAGATACACGGTAGGATTTTGTGATACAAGATGTGTTTCCCATGATTCTTAGTTGCTACTCTAACTCATCATGCAACTGTAAATTCTTCTGACACTCTATTTAAAATAAGGTCCACGATAGACCTAGAGACTGTCATACAGAGCGAAGTAAGTCAAAAAAACAAATATCGTATATTAACGCGGATATGTGGAATCTAGAAAAATGGTACAGATGAACCTATCTGCAAAGCAGAAACAGAGACACAGATGTAGAGAACAAACCTATGGACACCAAGCAGGGAGGGGGAGGGTGGGATGAATTGGGAGATTGGGATTGACATATATACACTACTATGTATAAAATAGATGACTAATGAGAACCTGCTGTAGAGCACAGGGAACTCTACTCAAGGCTCTGTGGTGACCTAAATGGGAAGGAAATTCAAAAGAGAGGGGATATATGTAGATGTATATGTATAGCTGATTCACTTCGCTGTACAGCAGAAACTAACACAACATTGTAAAGCAACTATATCCCCCCCAAAAAAACATTAAAAAAATAAAATAAAATAAATAAAGTCCAGCATCTTACATTTCTAAATCAGACCAGTCTGGAATATGATGAAACAAAGAAGGAAATAAACTTAATTAAAAGTGAAATAACTTGCCAAGACAGTGGCAGACCATCAAATTGGAAGAAATGAGGAAGTCTCCAGGGGATCAATTCTTTATTTACGGTTTCATTTCAGAATAGTAATTTGTTTATCCCTGACTTGGATGCTTCTGCCCCCTCCTTGGCCAGGAAGGTGGAGTGAGGTGGGAAACTGTGTGAAATCTGTCTGAGACTGGGCGGGGAAAAAAATAAGTAGAGAAAGCCATGTTAATTTTGTAGTGGGGGTCAAAACCTAAAAAAGTGTTAGCATGAAAGAAAAACCAGGTAAAGTCAGTGTCTCGAGCTTCAAATTAACTTACAGTAGAGCTTCTCTGTTGGCTTGCTTGCTTTATTTTTTTCATTTTTGGTACCACAATGACCTACATAAAGAGTAATCTACAAATGCACATGAAACTGAACTGTTGCAGATATGAAAAGCCTGATGAGGAAAATAAAATATTGTAGTGGTCCAAGGGGCTAGGGATGCGTGTTACCTTAAGGCAATAATAAAAGCAGGTTGACAGTCTGACAGGTGTGCTGTGAAATTATCATGACCACATTGAGGCTATTGTGGTTTTTTGTTCTTGTTTTTGTTTTTGTTTTGCGTTACACGGGCCTCTCACTGTTGTGGCCTCTCCCCTTGCGGAGCACAGGCTCCGGAAGCACAGGCTCAGTGGCCATGGCTCACGGGCCCATCCGCTCCGCGGCATGTGGGATCTTCGCGGACCGGAACACGAACCCATATCCCCTGCATCGGCAGGTGGACTCTCAACAACTGCGCCACCAGGGAAGCCCTATTGTGGTATTTTTTTAAAAATAGACCCTGCTGTAAGGAACACTGAGAACCTCATCTAACAAGGTAAAAATAGATGCCTATCCTCAGATGCACTGATTCAGACGTTGGGGTCCTTTGTTCTGAAAATAATATTGACTACAGATCTCTAGATTATGGAAAGGCAGCACTGCTCCTTCCCTGACTCCTGATGAAAAGCTCACAGACGTTTACCAAACGCACCCACTTGAAGGAGGAAGAGGGTGGACGAGGCCTGCAGGGAACAGCTGAGGGAAGGCAAGGGCTGTAGGCAGAGGATCGGAAGTGTTCAGGTCATTTGTTCTGAAATGGCTCTGCCTCTAGTTCACTGTGAAACTCTGAACAAGTCATTTAGCCTCTGGGGGCTACAAAATAAGGAGGGGTCAGCAAAGATGGTATCTCAGGGCCCTTTTAGCCTGAACATTTTCCGGTTCTAATCTGAATCAAAGTCCTGAGCAGCTGCAAAGTTTGGTGAGCAATACTTTCCACACACACAGGCACTCACCGATTCCATAATTCGCAGACCCGAGGGCATCTGCGGGCCCCCTCTTTCCCCTCTTCCTCATCCTGGGCCCCTACACAACCCCCACCCAGGCACCCAGTGTTCTCATGCTGCCCCAAGACCCCACCAGGACCCCCAGCAGGAGATACTCCTCAGAGCTGGCTCTTAGAAATAGTGACATCCAAATCCGCATTCCCCTCCGCAGTGCTCAAAATCATGTTTAATTCGTAATCGGCTTTTAATAAATGGTGCCTATGTGAATCTGTTGGATGATTAACAATATTAATATTAGCTTCCTATTTTAGAGTGTACCAAGTACTTACCCGTCAAACTCTATTCTTACAGGGGCCTGCTGAAATTTGATTATGAATGTACCTACTTAATAGGTGAGGAAGCTGAAACTAAGGGACACAGAAAGTCACCAAGTGGGGACCTGAACCCAGATCTCTCAGCATCAGATCCTGCTTCGTTCCAGACTATCTACAGCATTCCTGGTGCATCTACCCAACAGTGCTAGAAAGACTTTTACACTGACTCACCCGTTCAGGTTCACACCTGGCCTTACCTGTCCCATCTCTAGGGAAATCAGCACAGGGAGACGGTCTCGTAGAAGCCTGTCCCTCTCACCACCACGCCCAATTCTCTCCCACACTGTACTTCTGCCTGGACTCAGTAATGCCAATAGAAATGAGAGCCGGGCTTCCCTGGTGGCGCAGTGGTTGAGAGTCTGCCTGCCGATGCAGGGGACACGGGTTCGTGCCCCGGTCCGGGAAGATCCCACATGCCGCGGAGCGGCTGGGCCCGTGAGCCTTGGCTGCTGAGCCTGCACGTCCAGAGCCTGTGCCCCGCAACGGGAGAGGCCACAACAGTGAGAGGCCCGCGTACCGCGAGCCTTTCCTCAGGCCCCAGTCGAAGGTACTGGGAAAAGAGAGATCGGGGTTTCGTTTAGGAAGATGTGAACTCAGAGTTTGGCTGTTCTAAGTGGACCCTTCACCGTATGTGCAGACAAATGAGAAGGCATGAGTACTTCCTATGCACAAGATGTGGGCCATTAAGGGTTGTTTTTTTTAAGTGTGGAAAGTTTTATTAATATTCAGTTTAAAAAGCTTTACACCTGTGGTACACCAAGAGAAACGGTTCTTAAAGAAGTTACTGTTTGAGGTTTGGTCCTTGGTTTTAAAAGTTGTGGAGCTTTGGTATTTTTTGTTAAGTGCTTTAAGAATCTTGGTCCAGGGCTGGGGATGTTGTGCCAGTTTCAGAACTCGCTTGTTAGCAAGACCACCTGGCGCAGCTGCTCTGCTGGGGCTTTGCCTACCGATGCTGAGGTGTGGAGGAAGCGGCCAGACACAGCCAGCGAGAGGAGAGGTGCCTTTGCACGTGTCCAAAAAGTACAGACATAGATCGCAGCATTCAGAGCATCTGTCTTCGGCTGACTCACCAAAGACCTTCATGAGAAGCATCAGCTCTCATCACCTACCAGGTGCAGAAAATGCCAGAATCCATTCAAACAGTCCAAGACAAGGAAGACTTGTCCTGCCTGTCCTTCCTCCTTACCTCTCCTCTCCTGACTTGGGAGAGAGGGCAGTGGGCAGAAACCACGGTTACCAAGCCAGAAAAGAAGACTAGAGCCTGCGGAAGTGAGAAAATCTGAAGAGGAAGCCTGTTTCTCTCCTCCTCAGCCAAGCAGCCAGCACGCAGCCCATCTGAACCAGAGCACGGAGAAGGCTTACTGTGCGTGGATTTCGGATTATTCCAATGCACCGCACATTTCAGCTGCCGAAATGAGACTTGAAGGGAAGACTACAAGTGACAGGAGGACATTTTCAATCACCTAAAAATAAACGGAAAAGTCACGGGACCTATGAGATTTCAGAGGCTGGAAGAATTAGCCCCACAGAGCAGGTCTGAATGGACAGCAGGTAAAAAAATAATAACCATTTTTGTTTGGTTTTGTTGTACCCTAAGAGTTCTGCTTGTTCACACACAAACGTGTATTGGAGCCAAGATTATGTTGCACTTGGTGCCACAGCATTCATGAGAGATTTCGGATGCATCGGTCACCTGCCTTATATCACTGACCCTGCCACCCTGGCAGGTGCTTGATAAATATTTGTTGAATGAATGCACGCATTGGACTGTGGGTAAGAAACCCAACTATGATCATCCATCAGTGCGTGGGGCTGATTGATAAGAAGGCCTCGTGGGAAGTATTTTGTCCAACAGTGATTGACGAAAATATGGTATCAGATTCTCTGTCTTGGGGCATTTTAGGAAGAGGCAAAAACAAGTTGATCAAGAGAGACAGCATCAAACCAGAGGCCATGAGGCAGCAAAAGGGATGAACAGTGGAAGCCAGGAGGCAGAGGAGAGCTGAAGAATCAGTGATGGGGTACGTAATCTGTCACTATAACCAGGAACCGCTAGAGTAGTGACCGAGAGCTAAGCAGTCCTGGGGGTACCTAGAGTCGCTCTAACATGCTGGGGTTTCTGAGGGGTCCACAGGCTACTGGGAGCTTTGTAGGCAATCCTGAAGTCAGCCCTGTGTCGGTCCTCTAACTCACAGAACTCACTCCAATTCACTCAGGGAGCCTTTCTGACAGAGGTGGGAGCCCCCCGATCAGAAGTAGGGCCCAGGAACTTAAGTCTCCTGGATGCAGCCTTTCCTGCAATGATGCTTTCCAATCTCCATGAAGGTTGGCAATGAGGCAGAATCCTGGCTGCCTTGTTTCTCCGTGGATCCCCCAAAGCCCTGAGCCCAAAGAGTCTTGAGTGTGTTTGTGTGTGTGTGTGTGTGTGTGTGTGTGTGTGAGAGAGAGAGAGAGAGAGAGAGAGAGAGAGAGAGAGAGAGAGAGAGAGAGAAATTAACTAAATCATTACAAAATATACTACACAGCTATTGGCATCAGACTGGTCGACTCATTGTTCCCTGCATACCTGATGTGTATTCCTGTCCCAGAACTATTTTTTTTGTGGGGGGGGGAGGTTGCGGGCCTCTCACTGTTGTGGCCTCTCCCGTTGCGGAGCACAGGCTCCAGACGCACAGGCTCAGTGGCCATGGCTCACGGGCCCAGCCGCTCCGCGGCATGTGGGATCTTCCCGGACCGGGGCACAAACCCGTGTCCCCTTCATCGGCAGGCGGACTCTCAACCACTGTGCCACCAGGGAAGCCCCTGTCCCAGAACTTTGACTCATGTTCTCCTACCAGCCTGAAAGGTCCTCCCATATCTTGTAAACAACCCCAGAACCAACCAACCAATCCCCGCAAGGCCCAGCTGAACCTCCAACCTCCTGCGTGAGGTCTTTGTGGCCATGTCAGGAGACCCTGCTCAGGGATGCTTCCCTCCACATCCTGTCTTTTAAAATACAAGCGTTCAGGCTTCCCTGGTGGTGCAGTGGTTAAGAATCCACCTGCCAATGCAGGGGACACGGGTTTGAGCCCTGGTCCGGGAAGATACCACATGCCACGGAGCAACTAAGCCAGTGCGCCACAACTACTGAGCCTGCACTCTAGAGCCC
>NW_006792683.1:5233444-5236085 GCF_000442215.2 Lipotes vexillifer
CCCGTGTCCCCTTCATCGGCAGGCGGACTCTCAACCACTGTGCCACCAGGGAAGCCCCTGTCCCAGAACTTTGACTCATGTTCTCCTACCAGCCTGAAAGGTCCTCCCATATCTTGTAAACAACCCCAGAACCAACCAACCAATCCCCGCAAGGCCCAGCTGAACCTCCAACCTCCTGCGTGAGGTCTTTGTGGCCATGTCAGGAGACCCTGCTCAGGGATGCTTCCCTCCACATCCTGTCTTTTAAAATACAAGCGTTCAGGCTTCCCTGGTGGTGCAGTGGTTAAGAATCCACCTGCCAATGCAGGGGACACGGGTTTGAGCCCTGGTCCGGGAAGATACCACATGCCACGGAGCAACTAAGCCAGTGCGCCACAACTACTGAGCCTGCACTCTAGAGCCCGCGAGCCACAACTACTGAAGCCCGCACGCCACAACTACTTAAGCCCGTGCGCCTAGAGCCCGTGCTCCACAAGAGAAGCCACTGCAATGAGAAGCCCGCGCACCTCAACGAAGAGCAGCCCCTGCTCGCCGCAACTAGAGAAAGCCCGCGTGCAGCAACAAAGACCCAATGCAGCCAAAAATAATAAATAAATTTTAAAAATAATAAAATAAAATACAGGAGTTAACAGCAGGCTCAAATAACTAGAGCCCAAAGATGCTTGGAGCTGGAGTAGGCACCACCTGAGGTGTTTTGTGTATAGCCCTTGACTCACTGTCAGAGAAGCGCCCTTGGAGGGTGGGAGTTGCTCCCGGGACCCATCTGGGAGGTGGGGTGATATCCCCCAGGGAGACAGGAAAGAACCTATTCTCTGCCTCGAAGTCCTCTGCCTTCTGTATCACTTCTGCTGTGGATGAAGCTTCGTGAATAGAATCCATTGTTAGAATGCACTCTAACTGAAGGGGTTGCTGCGTCAGCCCCTGGGTGGCAAGCGGGGAGTAAAAGGTTTCCTTAGGGAAAAATCTTGCCAAGTACTGGCACTGTGCTAGGGCCTTTAGTATATTTTTTCACTTATTCCTTACAGCAACCCTATGAGGACAGCGTAACTGCCCCCTTTTTATAAACAAGGACACTGAGGCTTAGAAAGATTATACATCTTGCCCAGAGTCTTTAAGAAAAAAAGAGCATTTGATTGCAATGCCTGTGCTGCAAACAGCATCATGGCTCAGCAGGTGGGTTCTGGAGTTAGACCGTCCAATTCACAGCCCAGCTTCACCACTACGTGACCTTGGACTAGTCACTTAAACACTGTGCCTCAGTCCCCTCAGTTCTAGAATGAGGACAATAATAGGGCCAATGCTCATAGGGACATTACGAGAAGTAAATAAGGGATGACATGCAAAGCACTTAGAAGACCACCTAATGTGTAACAGGTACCCCTAACCTATCAGCATTGTTAGTATACTAATATTCCCAACAAATAATTTAGAGACCGCTTTGATAGGAAAAAGAATTCTTTCTGAATTATTTCTGTCTGAATTGATTCTATCTGAATTCTATCACCAAAGGAGGGGACCAAACTTAGATACGAACAAGCAGAAAAAAATACATAAACTCTACCTCATTGATCTTATTCAGCTATAGAACCAAAGTATAGATATAGTTTGTAAAAGTTAATGCAATAGGGCTTCCCTGGTGGCACAGTGGTTGAGAATCTGCCTGCCAATGCAGGGGACATGGGTTCGAGCCCTGGTCGAGGAAGGTCCCACATGCCGCGGAGCAACTAAGCCCGTGTGCCACAACTACTGAGTCCACATGCCACAACTACTGAGCCTGCGCACCACAACTACTGAAGCCCGTGCACCTAGAGCCTGTGCTCCGCGACAAGAGAAGCCACCGCAACGAGAAGCCTGCGTACCACAATGAAGAGTAGCCCCCGCTCACCGCAACTAGAGAAAGCCCGCGCACAGCAACGAAGACCCAATGCAGCCAAAAATAAATAAATAAAATAAATATTTTTTTAAAAGTTAATGCAATAAAACTACAAAAATAATAACATTAAAATTAACAATATTAATTGTATGTGATGATGACACTGAGAGGCTGAAATTAAGCCAGCACTCCCAGTGTAAATATGTCCTGACAACCACAGTATAAATTCTTTTGAGTTTATCGTGGTTAGATGACCATGTACATACAGTGTGATGACTCAACCCATCCACTACTTTTCTCTATTGTAATTATCAAAGAGGAATCAATTATGTGTCTTGATGCATTTGACCTTCATTTGTCGTAAATGCTTAAGTGTACCTCAGCTCTCTTCTGATAGCACGTGACAAAGTAATTCCGCTAGTGCCAACACAGCCATGAACAAAATGTACCACAAGATCTACGCTTCAACACTACCCAACAGAACTTTCTGCCATCTTAGAAATGTACGATATCTGTGCTGTACAAAAGGATAGCCAATAGCCATAAGTGGCTATTGCTTGAAATGTGACTGAGACTGAGAAACTGGATTTAAATATTTTTCATATTAATTACTTTATTTTAGTATTAAACAGTCACATATGTCTACCATGTTGGATAGCAGAGCTTTGAAATCCCAGGATGGTACTCAGTTATAGGCAGTCATCTATATGATCCATAAAAATTATATATATATATATATATATATATATATATATATATATATATATA
>NW_006792683.1:5236095-5256696 GCF_000442215.2 Lipotes vexillifer
TATATATATACCAAAATAACGTACAAGCATATGTGTGTGTATAGACACAAAACTTTGAAATGTGTAGCACGAATCTTCAGACTACTGATAATTTCACAATTTGCGGGATACTATATTACAGTGCACTACATTCTTTCTGTTGGGAAGATTCACTCAGGTCCAGTCCTAAATGCCAAGGTCTCTACGCCCCCAGAGCAGACCTAGCAGTGGGTAAATGGTAGAGGATCTAGGGATAATATTGCCATATTCTGCATCTACCAGGCCATGCCAAGAGTTTGGGTGTTACATTTTACAAGAGACCTCAAAGAACTAAAGCTCTTTGAGAGGAGGGTTATCAAAAAAATAAAGGGAAACCAAATTAAGTCAGACCACAATGGTCAAAAGAATTGGCAATGTTTGTCTTGGAGAAGACATTACAAAGAAGGAAAAGAGAAGCTATGGTCCTGTGGACAAATATTTGGAGGCTGCAGTTACGGGAAAGAGAGATGATACTTGTTTCAATTCACTTGAAGTTAGGGAAAACGGAACACCGGCACAAGAAAAAATGAGATTGACTGTAATTAACAGAAGAAAGACACATGTGAATTGTATCTAAATCAAAATTAAAAAGAAAGACTCTTCTAGCGACCATGTTGTCTCAGTGAATAAAGAAACAGTGCATTGAACACAGCCTTTCATCCACTGCCTTCCCAGCCTCACTTAATTTTTTTAAGAAAATATATATTATTTAAAAGAACAAAGTGAACTAGGAAAGAGACAACAGAGGTGAGAGATGCTAACAAATTTGGAAGCTGGAAAGCAGTTGAAGAAAACTTGGCACAGTGGAGAGAGCAATCCTAAGCCTGAGACCTATTTATTTCCTAGAATCTCAGAAAGGAACAGAAATGTGAATTGCATGAGAGACCCTAGAAGGCAATGGTGTAAGGCTGAGCTGAAGCTGGAGGGACAGGTTGAAACTCTTTAGAGGTAGGTAAGACTTTCTGGAGAGCTTCTCCATGCAGCCAAGATACCACCCAGATAGCCAGCAAAGAACTAAAGATTTGCTCTCTAGAGAGGGTAACCTTGGTTGAGAAGATCTGGACTCAGGAGCCCCCAGTGGAGGGTGCAGATAAGTCACTATAACAAAAAGTGGGAGATAAAGTTAAAGTCCCCGTATTTAGTGGGGAGACCTTCCCCCACCCCAGTCTCCTTCCCTCCCTTCACTTCCAGAATAATTATTTCTCCCATGGCTGGAGATTATAGGATTCCTTTCCGAGGAAGCTGGTCAGCCCAAGAGAAAAGGCCAAGAGACCCAGTTATTTAGGGGCCTCCATGGAAATGGCTGGGTTCCCACCTCTTTAGCCTTAAGTGAGTCCCACTAATGTATCAACATAAGCCCATTCCAAGAACTCAAACTTCCCAATCATCATCTTACTGTCTCACCAACATATAAACAGATAAACAAGAATCACCAAGCACTTGAAGAAAAGCTCTAACCTAAAACACAGAAACCAAAATAACACAGTGGGGGAAAAAAAAACTGAGAGAAAACAAAAACAACAGAGAAAATATGAGGAACAGAAGAAAACTAAATAATAATAAAAATAATTATTATCTTCAGAAACACAAAAGGAAGCATTGCATCCATATTATATCCATGAACAAGACATGGATGCTATAAAAATGCAGAGAGCATTCAGAGAAGAAAAAACGAACTGGGAAATTTAGAACATTGATTAAAAAAAAGTAAGAAAACTCAATAGGTTGAAAAATAAGGTTAAATCTCCTAGAAAATAGGTCAAAAGGAGAATTTAGAACATGTTAGAAAAAAGTTTCAGTCCTGAGGTTCAACGTACAAATACAGGAGTTACAAAAGGAGAAATAAAGAGATGAAATGGGAGGAAGTTCTGAAAGAAATAGTGCAAGAAAACGACTCCGAACTGAACTACTGTTTTCAGTTCGAACAGACTATTTTGACACCGAGTAAAATGAATAAAAAAAGAGATCCTCATCAAAGCACATAATAAAGAAATTTCAGAACACTGGTGACTGAGAGAGAGAGAGAGAGAGAAGTTAATCCAAAAACTTTCCATAGAGAAGAAAGAGGCCACCTACAATAGCCAACTGTCCATCATAACACTGAAAGCTACAAGACAATGGAACAATGTCTTCAAAACCCTAAGAGATAAGTCATTATAACAAAAAGTGGGAGATTAACAAATTTGAACATAAAATTCCATAACTCACCAAACTATCATTCAGGTGTTAGGATATAATAAAAAATTTCCCAACAATTTAGTTCTCAAAAAACTCCTCTCCCATGCACCCTTTATCTAGAGAACCTATCTCACCCAAAAAAGGTATGTGGGGGGTTGGGGGGTAGGGAGAGGTTTACGCCAGGGGATGGAACTTGAACAAGGAAGACAAAGACAGAGGAACTTGGAACAGAGGGCCCAGCCGAAGAGAGCGTGAAGGAAAGGGAAATCCCAGAGTAATTCTAGAAAGAATCGTGAGACATAGCTATGCTGTAGTGCAGGCCCAGAGAGCAGCCAGCTCCAACCACAGCAGGATGACGAGGGCTACAGGAAGGTTCATCCTGAAGGGAAAAAACCAAGGACACACGTGGAATACCTGGTGTGCTGAAGTGCATTAAAAAGAGATTCAGTTCTGGGACTTCCCTGGTGGTCCAGTGGTTAAGACTCCGTGCTTCCACTGCATGGCGTGCGGGTTCTGATCCCTGGTCAGGGAACTAAGATCCCACATGCCATGCAGTGTGGCCAAAAAAAGAGAGAGATTCAGTTCTGTCCGTGATCTGAGGGTGAATTAGGGATACAGAGAAAACGAAACTTATCAATAAACGAGGTAATTACCGATTCTAGATAAAATAAAAATGTGTTCAAAAATGCAAAGGTAATCATAACACATTAAATAGATCCACTGTGACTAATAGTCACTTGCCAATAATTATGTAAATTCAAAATGAATCAAACTGAGAGTTATCACCTAATTGGAAGAACAGGGGGACAGCAGCGGAGGGTCTGTGAATGTGGGAGTAGGTGAAATAAATCCTCACCTTTATCAGTGGGAAGCCAAAAACCAATCTCAAAATTTTAAACTAAGAGGGATCAGCATACAAATCTACCTGAGATATATTAAGGAGAAACAGCTGAAGAGTTTTTAAATTATGTGCATTTATTACACTGAACACACATCTAACATATACACACACACAGATGGAGGGGGAGAGAGAAAGATGCCAGATAGATAGATAGATAGATATGATGGATATGGATAGATAGATAATGGATGGATAGATAGATAGATCACAGACAGATGAAAGAAAGAAGGAGGAAGAAAAGATGGGAAGGGAAGGGAAGGGAGAAAGGGAGGAAGAACGCTCCTTGAGAGGTAGGAAGTTCCCTGGAGCTGGAACTAATCAAGCACAGAATGTATAACCACTTTGTCAGAGGCACTGAGAGGGTTTTCAAACATTAGACTCTAGTTATAATGGAATCAGTCACCACGTCTCCCTCTAACCTCTAAGATTCTACAAGGAGTCACCAGAGTTTGGATGCAGAGGGCCATTGACAGTTCCTGGATTGAGTGCCAAGCGTGGGTGAGCAGTGGGGAGCGTTCCGTAAGGAGAAGCAGACAGGTTCCCTTCCCCCTGACTGTAGCAGCCCAGGGGCTGGGGAAAGAAGAGGAGGGGAGGGTGGCAACAAAGAAGGAAGCATGCTTAGCTCTCTTCCTGTCTCCTTGAGGGAGTCAGCGAAACCCCAACTGACCTCTGAGAGGAGGGAGTACATGGAGGTTTACACCAGACAGTATTCTAAGCATCTCTGTCAGCTTTTAGGTCGCAGCATCCTCTAGCAAGAAACAAATATCAAGAAATTTTACCAATCTAAAAATTTTTCATACTTGAAGTCTGATTATGCCTCACAGATTTTAGGGCTGCATCTTTTCCTTTCTTTTTAATAAACCCAAAGTTTCTCTGAATTCACATGTGGTCCTTTACAAGGCAAACAGCAGCATGTAATTAATTTCAAAACAGGGATGTTGTTATTTGGAAAAAGTCTGTTTAAAATCCAGAGGGGTGGGCTTCCCTGGTGGCGCAGTGGTTGAGAGTCCGCCTGCCGATGCAGGGGACACGGGTTCGTGCCCCGGTCCGGGAAGATCCCAGAACCGCCCTCACGGGTCACACAGACTGCCCATCCCACCAAGCCCCCCCAGGGACAACATACCCACTCAATGTTGCCACAGAAATTGTGATTTTTAAGGTTCTCCTCTGAGATGTCATTTGTTGTATGGTAAGGTGCAGACCTCTGGTGTCCCCAGATTGTAATTCCTCCAAAAATGAATTACACTGTTGGCATTTGTGATGGTGATTTTATCAAGAGGAAAGTTAACTCTACTAGCTGGATTTGATCCTAAAATGGCTGAACCCCAGAGTGGAATAAAAATAAGAATCTTTCATATTTTTCATTCATGATATGTCTGGTCAACCATATTAGGAGTCCAACTTGCTTTATCATGGTGAATATTTGACTCCTCCAGAAGGTATATTTGCCAAGTAGACTATAAACTGGTCCAATCCTTTTTCAAAAGAGAAAAACATTAGACAATTGCCAACAACGTAGCTCCACCCATACTGTGACCCCACCAATCCCAGTACAAGATTTTCAAATGGGTAACCAAGAGGCTCAATAGTCTTTACTTAATGGATAATTTGCCCTTTCCCCACTGCCTTAAAAGGCTATCTATGTCATGTATTATCTTGCCACGCTTATCTTGGAATATTGTCTGTTGAGCTCTTTATTTTTCTACCAAAAACCAATTGTTTTGATTATTATCACTTTATAATATGCTGATATCTTGCAAGGCAATCACTCTTTTTCAAAAACTTCTTGTCCATTCTCACACATTTTCTATTACAAATTAACTTTAAAATTAGCTTAAACTGCCCTTTTCAAACTGTCACTTTTTGGGGGATTGCACTGAAATAAACTGATTTGAGGATAAGGAATTTCTTTCACATCGTCAAGCAAATTCCAAGATGACTAAACTCTCCTTAACCTAACATGGCTTCTTAAATTCTTCTTACCATAAGTTTATCACATATAAAAGCCTCTCCTCAACATCCGGCTATTGCCTGGGTTCACAGGCCAATTTTGCCAGCGACTAACTGAATACACTTGAGGAAGGTACTGAGATGCCAGGCATTATTGTAGGTGCTTAGTTAAAAGTGTTAATACCTGTAAAGTACTTAGAAGCATGTGTGGCCATAGTAAGCAAATACATGTTAGCTATTATCATCAGTATTATTATCACTGTATAAATCCTTTGCTTGTATCTTTCTGCACTATGTTAAGAAATGGCCACTGGGTGACACTGATAAGTAGCCATATCATAAGGTAAATTATGTGCTAGACCACGGAGGTCAGGAAACATTTTCTGTAAAGGACTAGATAGCAAATATTTTAGTCTTTGCAGGCCATAGAGTCTCTGTGGCAGCTACTCAACTCCGCCGTAGGGAAGCGGCGGTCATATCCAATATGAAAACAAATAGGAGTTCCACTAGAACTTGATTTACAAAACAGAATTTCTCTAAAGACTAGAATTTGCCAATTCCCCAGACAAAATCATGAAGTCAGTTATGTCTATTTATGATGTCCCTCTATTGTCTTACAGTGATCCCTTTTGTCTTTTTTTTACAGCGACTTTGCATCACAGGAATTTGTTTCACCCTCAGGAAAATATTGCTCTTAGAGATTTCCCATGTCAGAGAGATGTTTCTGCAATAACTTCTGGGCTATGGCAAGTTTTCCCAAGAGGAATGAGAGAAAGAGTGACCACAGCTAACATCTTTGAATGCTTCTTATGGGCTAGGGAACCTTCTACATGCTTTAAATGCATTAATTCATTGAATCTTCACAACAACTACAAAAGATAGGTACTAAGATTATCCTCAATTAACTGGTGAGAAATTGAGGTACAGAAAGGCTAAGTAACTAGGTCAAGGTGACATCACTATCAGAGAATTGGGCTATGAACTCCAGACTCCTCTCTCATTATGCTAGAGACAAAAAACAGTACTTATTGCCTAAAAACCTTTGGATTTTCCCATAAAACGCAAAGACCAAAGCACTTACTCTCTCTAATAAGCCTGTAATATTTCTCAAAAGGAGTTACTGGCATTTGGGGAAGGACCATTATTCACCGGGTAGAACAGCTCAACTTATTATTGTAAGACATTTTGCCCCCTGGCCCCCAAGCACTAAGTGCCAATAATGCCCAAGACCACCATTCCTAGGGCCATTTTCAAAAACCAGAAATGCCCTTATGCATTTCCAAATATCACTGCTAATTAAAGCCCTGGTTGTGAAGCTGTTTGGGGTCAACCTTGGCAGCTGTGGACCTAGAAATAAAGCTCCACCCTCTGCCCCAGATTTCATCGCAAGAAGGCGACAGGCATTGAAGAAAAAGGTATTTTCTTGTCGGCCTGACTCAGCCAGTATGCTGAAGAGTCCCAAACAGAGAACTGGCTGTGGTCTCTGGCACTTGAAATTCCAATTCAGGAGCTTTGTTCATTTACTTAAGGGCTTACATCACTTTAAAAGCGCATATCCTGCCAAAGTGGTAACATATTGAATAATCCCATAAATATCCCTTCATAAGAACAAACTGCAAATCATCTCAAAATCAACCAATTCATACATGAAGACGTTTATTGAGGAGTGAGTACCCAAAAAGTGTTAAGGGGACAGGCTGTGCTCTGACTTCTTCTAATGGACAGTAGTCCAAAGTTAAATGAGGTCTCTCAAATTTTGTGCTTGTCATGGCATCACCCAGCTTTTTTAACACATTTCACCAAAGGCATGATGAACTAAACTTTCTACATCACAAGACCAGTAATTTTTCCATGGGAGGAACTTCATGAACAAAGAGACTTCCATCTTGTTCTGCTACCTTAATCCTAGCTATTTCACCCCTTCCTTGAAAATTATAGCTTTTCAGGAGATCAACATTCTTGCTATAATACCCTCCATGCTACAAACTTGGAAATAGTCTTCTGTAGGTTTACTCACTTTAACCTAAATGGAGGAGATAATATTACAGTTATCAAAACTGTGGTGTTGGAAAGTTCTTTCAGGAATAGCTAAAGTGGAATTCCAATTAGAAATTCCAAAAAACATATGTAAAATGAACAAGAAATAAATATTCCAGCTTCTGGGGACGGGTGGAGAACACCAGTATTAAGTCCTGTTTTATGAGGTTCTAAGAAGCAACAAACATCTGGGTTTAATCTTTCTTCCATAAGTCCTCTTCAAGCCAACTCAGACTGGGTGATGAGAAATGTCCTTGGTCACATAAAACCCTTACACCAAATTTCCTTTCACCCCCCTCCATTACCGTGAAAATGAAAACCACAATGAAATTCTGTTACATATCCACCAGATGGACAAAACTTAAGTTGGACAAGGCAATGAAGCTGCAAGAATTCTTGCCCACTCTTGATGGGAGTGTAAATTAGAACAATTGCTTTGGAAAAGAGTTTAGCATTGGCTATAAAGTTAAACTTCAATATGTCCTACAACTCAGCCATTCCGTTTCTTGAGAAATTCTTGCTCAAGTTATTAACCAGAAAGAATAACAATATATCTCATATTATGAGAATATATATAATATATAACAATATATTATATGTAATATATATTATAAAAAGTGTAAGTATTGCAAAATTATTCATAATAGCAAAAACCTGGAAACAACCTAAATACACATCAACATTTGAATGAACATATAGTAATACCTAATGAATGAATACACCTAAGTGTTGAGCAGCAATAGCTTCTAACATCTACAAAGGAAAGACCACCAGATTTTATTTGTGTCATGAAAAACATAACACTGTCTCTAAGGTAGCCTTGCCAAAACTAAATAAATTCCGAGTCTAGTTGAAACTCTACATCCAAGTACTAATTCATAGGAAATACAGAACACAGAATAATGTGCCAAGTATACCCCCATGGATATCATCAGCAAGATCCAAAGTAGGCAATTCTATAAGACAAAGCTTTTCTTCAATAAATAAATTGTAAGGGGCAGAGTGGAGATAAAACTATAGATTTAAGAAGATGTAAAAGACATCAACTAATCACAGCGTGGATCTTATCTGGATCCTGACTTTTTTTAAACCATAAAAAACACAATCAAAAGTGACATGAGTCATTGGAAATTTGAACACTGAAGATCTGATGGTACTAAGAATTATTGTTAATCTTGGCATGATAATGGTATCATTATTTCTTTAATTCTTTACAGAAATTTAGAAATACATATACAATATTTTATATATTTAGAGATACAGTGCAATGATACGATATGTGGGATTTGCTTCAAAATAATACTGGTGAGAATGGATTGGGGGAAACATAGATGAAACAGGATTGGCCATGAAATGGTAATTATTGAATCTAGGTAATGGGTACATGGAGATTCATTACACTACTCTGCATGTGTGTATGGTTGGAATTCTCCATGTAATAAAAGGTTGCTTGAAACAGACAATTATGTATAGTATATTCATTCAATGAAATATAAATATAGCTGCTAAAATGATGTACATTTCATGCATCAGCATGTTTGAATCACAAAGACATAAAGAAGAGTTAAAGAACTAAGTTACGGGTGGGTGAATATATACACTTTGATTCCATAAATGTAAAGTTCATAAACAAAAGTAAAAAGAAATAAAAAGCTAATTTAAAAAATAAAAGGAAAGGAAGGAAATGAAAACAAAACTCAGACAGTGGTCACCTCTGGGAGAGTAGGGAGGGACACGGAGGGTTCCTTAGATACAGTTATACCTCACTTATTGGTCTTTTTTGTGGGTATATGGATATTTATTTTGTTATTTTTCTCTGAACTGTACATTGGCAGTTTATATGCTCCTCTTTGTATACACCATATTTTTAAAAAATTTTTAAAGAAAATATTTTACCACCAACCCTAGTAGCCTAATAGCCCGGAGATGGAAACAACCTAAGTGCCCGTCGTCGGATGAATGGATAAAGAAGATGTGGCACATATATACAATGGAATATTACTCAGCCATAAAAAGAAACGAAATTGAGCTATTTGTAATGAGGTGGATAGATCTAGAGTCTGTCATACAGAGTGAAGTAAGTCAGAAAGAGAAGGACAAATACCGTATGCTAACACATATATATGGAATTTAAGAAAAAAAAAAGGTAATGAAGAACCTAGGGGTAAAACAGGAATAAAGACAGAGACCTACTGGAGAACAGACTTGAGGATATGGGGAGGGGGAAGGGTGAGGTGTGTTAGGGCGAGAGAGAGACATGGACATATATATACTAACAAACGTAAGGTAGATAGCCAGTGGGAAGCAGCCGCATGGCACAGGGAAACCGGCTCGGTTCTTTGTGGCTGTCTGGAGGGGTGGGATAGGGAGGGTGGGAGGGAGGGAGACAAAGAGGGAAGAGATATGGGAACATATATATATGTATAACTGACTCACTCTGTTATAAAGCAGAAACTAACACACCATTGTAAAGCAATTATACCCCAATAAAGATGTTAAAAAAAAAATTTTTTTAAGAAAATATTTTACCACCAACCCTAGTAGCCTTATAACATCATATGTTAACTGAGAACTAGGTGTATAGCTTGCCAAATTTAAATAAGACTGCCTAAAAATTAGCATCCTTAGGTTTGGGTTTTTTTTTTTTTTTTTATGGTTTACAATTCATATCCTATTCAGAACCTTCAGGGAATAATTCACACCAGTAAACAGAGCCCTACTGATTCCTGAGAGTTAATTATACAAGTACCAGAAACATTATAATTGTTTTTGACAGAAATATCTGTAAGTTGCACTGTGCAGTTCCCTAAATTAAGGTTCAGTTTGTCTTACTGACTCAGGGTAAGCATCAGAATAAAGATAATTCCAAGGGAATTATAAGTCATGTCTACACTGAGGATTACTGACTGAAAGACTACTGCCTCCCATGGTAGTTCTCAAATTCATTTAAAAAAAAACAAAAGAAGAAAAGAAATCCCATGTTTATGTGTGAAGTTTTGATTACTAATTTATTCAACAAAATGTAGTGAGTGTCATGGCAGAGCTGGCTATCCATTCTTCAATATCCTTTTTCCTTTATTCCTGAGTACACAACTAGGCTGGGTTTCACAGTGCTCCTTGCAGTTAGATGAGGCCATGTGCCTAAGTCCTCGCCAATAAAATGTGGGAGAAGATAATGCAAGCTTCTTCTAGGCCTGGCTCATAAAACCACCCATAAGACTCTCCACTCTCCTTTTTCTGTCTAACAGGATATTTACATCTAGGGATACTATGGAAGTCACATATTGAATGTGGCAGTGCCTCTATTGGCCTGGTTCTTTGGATGCTGCATGGAGCAGAATTCTCCAGCCGCTCAACTATCCATCAAGAACATACATTTTGTATAGTTACCATATTATCCAGCAATCCCACTCCTGGGCATATTTTATAGACAGAACTATAATTCAAAAAGATACATGCAGCCTAATGTTCATAGCAGTACTATTCACAATAGCCAAGACATGGAAACAACCTAAATGTCCACTGACAGACAAAGGGATAAAGAAGATGTGGTGTATTCACACACACACACACACACACACACACAATATAATACTACTCAGCCATAAAAAAAGAATGAAAGGACTTCCCTGGTGGTGCAGTGGTTAAGAATCCACCTGCCAATGCAGGGGACACGGGTTCGATCCCTGGTCTGGGAAGACCCCACATGCTGTGGAGCAACTAAGCCCATGTGCCACAACTACTGAGCCCACGTGCCACAACTACTGAAGCCCATGCACATAGAGCCCATGCTCCACAACAAGAGAAGCCACCTCAATGATAAGCCCATGCACCACAACAAAGAGTAGTCCCCACTCAACGCAACTAGAAAAAGCCCACGAGCAGCAACAAACACCTAATGAAGCCAAAATTTTTAAAATTATAATTTTAAATTTTAAAAATAAATAAAAAAGAATGATATAATGCCATTTGTAGCAACATGGATGCAATGAGAGATTATCATACTAAGTGAAGTAAGTCAGAAAGAGAAAGACAAATACCATATGACATCACTTATATGTGGAATCTAAAATATGACACAAATGAACTTATCCATGAAACAGAAACAGATTCACAGACATAGAGAATAGACTTGTGGTTGCCAAGGAGGAGGGGGATGGGGGAGGGATGGAGTGGGAGTTTGGGGTTAGCAGATGCAAACTATTATACATAGAATAGATAAACCAAAAGGTCCTACTATATAGCACAGGGAACTACATGCAATATTTTGTGATAAACCATAATGGAAAAGAATATAAAAAAGAATGTGTATATACATATAACTGAATCACTTTGCTGTACTGCAGAAATTAACACAACATTGTAAGTCAACTATACTTCAATTTTAAACAAAGAACATATATTTTGAACTTAACATGAGCAAAAAATGAAGTCCTATTATGTTGGCACTAAGAGTTCTTCTCTTACAACAGCTAGCACTAACTAATACAAGTGCCCACAATGAGGCATTATGCTAGGGACACACCTTAAACAAAACAGACATCGGTTTCTTTCCTATGGAGCTTACAGTCTGATAAAGTAAACAGACAAATGTATAGTGAGTGATCATGTTAAGGGCTTTGTAAAGAAGGAAGAAAAAGAGGAGAAGAAAGAGGGATTTATGAGAAGCAATAACAAGAGAAACAAATTTTTAGATAGGAGGTCAAGTAAATTTTCTCCAAGTCAGTGATATTTAAACTGAGACTTGATGAATAAGTAGGCATTTATCAGATTTTTTTAAAACAGATGAATAAGTAGGCATTTATCAGATTTTTTTAAAAAAGAGAATAACAGTTTGTCCAGCAGAAGAAAGAATAAATGTAAAGCTACTGAAGTAGGAAAAGGGTTGGCACATTGACGAATCTGGAGGAGGGTCAGTCAGTGTGGCTGGAGCTTGAGTTAAGAGATATAGATAGGGCATACCACGTAGAGGCTTGTAGGTGGTATTAAGCTAACATTGTTTCTCATTGCAATGGGAAGCTACTGAAAGTTTTAAATATGGGAATAATGTGATCAGATTTATATCTATATATAAAAGGTTACTCCATGTGATATGGGGAGAATAGTCTGGAGTGGAGAGGAGTGAAACTAGGGAATCAGACAGGAAGCTGCTGCAAATTTCCAGACAAGAGGGGAGGCAACTTTAAAAATAGAAAGAAACAAATTTGTCACCAAGGAACAGGTAAAATTGCTGAAAGCCAAAGAGAAAGGATAAAGTCTTAAATGTAGAATAGAATTTGGTGATAGATTACGCACGAAGGCAGAAAAGAGAGGTTCCATGAACAAGTCCCAAGTTTCTGGCATGAGCAGCTGTTAGGGGTCATTACTTAAATAGGGAAAAAAAGAGGTCTGGGGTGAAAAGCAAGATGTGCAGGTGGTGACGTTAATAGATAGTTAGCATATGATCCTGGAGATTAAAGATTTGGGGTGAAAATTTTTAAATTGGGAGTCTGAGCCTATGGAAACTGTCTAAAGTCATCAGGAAGGATAATATAACCTACAGAGAAGGTGTTGGAGGGAAGAGGCTAAGTGCAAGGATTGTGTTTTCTTTTAACATTTTAAAGATGTCCTTCCATGGTCTCCTAGCTTGCATTGTTTCAGATGAAAAATCATCTGTTATCATTGTTTTTCCCCTATACGTATTCTGTTTTGGGGTGTTTTGGGGTGGGGGTGTTTGTTTTTCCTGGCCACATTTAAGACTTTATCTTTGGCTTTCAGCAATTTTACCTGTGCCTCGGTATGATTTTCTTTGAATTTATTCTGCTTGATGGTTGTTGAGTTTCTTCAATCTGTAATTTGATATTTTTTGCCATTTGGAGAAAACTGTTGGTCAATATTTCTTCAATCACTGTTTGCCTCATTTGTGTGTGGTTCCCTCATTTTAATACCATTACCATGAAAGACTCACTGCGTGAACAGTGGGCAACAGAGTGGGCAAGGACAACTTGGGCAGATGCCTTTGATCAGATTCTTATGTGTTCTTGTGTCCTTTCATTTTTGTGGCTTGAAGTAAATAAGCTGTTCCATCCTTCTGCCTATTTTCTATCATTGCTTTATATCTCACCCCAATTTCTAGTGTTTGTATGTGGTGCCTTTTCTTATTCCCATGCAATTGATTTCCCTCTTTGATCAGTACTTCTGATGCAATACCCATGTCAAGTATGTATGCCACAAACATTATCTACTATCTTATAGCTTGGCTTTTAAATTTGTCTAATCTCTTTTGTTTATGAAAATTTTTAATATTAGTGTAGCCAAATTTACCAGTCTTTTCTTTTATGGCTGAGGATATGATGATATGCTTCTACATTTTATTTTGACTTCAAAATTCTTATCCAACTGGAATTTACTTTGTGTGATATAGTGATATAATTTTACTTCTTTTTACTATTTGGATAACCAATTGAATCAGGACAATTTATTGAATGGATGGTCCTTTCCCTAATGCTTTATAATGCCATTCTATCATTTACCAAGTTCCCATACATACACAGATCTGTCCTAGTTCTCTTCTTTGTTCCTTGTTTCTCTCTCTCTCTCTCTCTTTCACACACACACAAACACACACACTTTTATAAACGTGTCCTGATGTCTAGCTTCACAAATATCATCCCTTGCCCCACCTTGTCCTTTTCTCTCGTTTTAATTTTGTCTTGCCATTCTTGGCCTGAATATGCATATGCATTTGGGGATCAACAGAATGCCTGATACAATGGAGTGCTCGGTGAATATGTGTGGAATGAACAGTTGGATGGGTGAATTTTAAATCCTTTAGAATGATCTATTAGAAATTATAACTCTTTTTGGACTTGTGAAACAAAGAAATGGTTTCTGTGGTTTTTAAACTTTGCTCATTTATCTTTTCAAAGGGCTTTTATTTTACCTCCCAGAAAATAAAAGTTACACCATTTTGCATGTTCAATGTGTATTAGTCCCTTTCAACTGTATGACTGTCATCTCAGCAAAACAATTATTCCAGTTTCTTGTTCATTCCACCTTTTAGTTGCATCAGGGTTTTACATGTTAATTAAGTACTTAACTGTGATTAAATCATCAAACCTAAAATGAATATCTCCCCACTCACATGAGACACATCCTCATTAATCTTACACTAAGTCAACCAACGATTTGCATATTGTACTAAAAAAGTGCTGTTAAAAAAACCCTCTAGTTTCTCATCGCTTTGGCAGTGATGAATGAATAGCCTTTCTAATAATGATGCCTGGGGTGGTTGGTCTTCAGGGTGAACATATTATTATTAGACTTGCACGGAGATATCTAGTAGTGTCATTGCACTTGTATTAGCCAGGGTTCTCCAGAGAAACAGGACCAATAGGAATATGTGCAGATATACAGAAAGAGATTTATTATGAGAGATTGACTCATGAGATTACGGAAGTTGAGAAGTTACACAATCTGCAAAAGAGCAGGAAAGCCTCCCATGTACAGTTGACCCTCAAACAACACAGGTTTGAATTTCGCGAGACCACGTATAAGCAGATATTTTTCAATAGTAAATACTACAGTACTACATGACCCGAGTTGGTGGAATACATGGATGACAAACCACGGATATGGAGGAACCTCGGATATGGAGGACTCACATATATGGAGGTAAGTTATACGTGGATTTTCAACTGTGTAGAGGGTCTATGACAGAGGCAGCATAATATTTTCGCAATAAAAATAATAATAACTCACATTTATTGAGTCTTAACTTTGTGACAGGCCCTAAGTGTTTTAGATTTAACTCACTTGGGACTTCTCTTTTGGCACAGTGGTTAAGAATCCACCTGCCAATGCAGGGGACACAGGTTTGAGCCCTAGTGCGGGAAGATCCCACATTTCGTGGAGCAACTAAGCCCATGCACCACAACTACTGAGCCTGTGTGCCACAACTACTGAAGCCTGCGCACCTAGAGCCCATGCTCCACAAAAAGACAAGCCACCACAATGAGAAGCCCGTGCACCAAAATGAAGAGTAGCCCCCACTCACTGCAACTAGAGAAAGCCCACACGCAGCAACAAAGACCCAATGCAACCAAAACTCAAAAATAAAAAAATAATTTTGTTAGATTTAATTTGCTTAATACCTCCAATAATCCTGTAACAGCTGCTAGTATTATTATTTCCATTTTACAGATGAAGAAATCGAAACCCAGAGAGATTGAGTAACTGTCTCAAGATCATACCACTAATCAAAAGTGAAGCTGTCATTTGAACCCAGGCACTCTGATCCCACAGTCCATTGCCTTAGACAGGGAAGAATTTGTTATTTAATCAATGGAGCTAGGAAAATTGATTATCCATATAAAAATGTAATTAGTTCCCTACCTCACACCATACACAAAAGTCAACTGTAGGTAAATTAAAGACTTAGTTGAAAAACTTTTCAACTTTCAAGAACATATAGTAGAATATTTATCTTAAGAGTGAAAAAGGATTGCTTAAACACAACACCACAAGATAAAACAAGCCATAAAGGGAATATATATATATATATATATATATATATATATATATATATATATAATTGGCCTGTCATTCATACTTCAACTGAATGATATAAGCCCAAGATACCATCCTTTAGATCTCAGGAATAGCCATAAAGAGAATATATATATATATATATATATATATATATATATATATATATATAGACACACACATATATAATACATATTTGACTACATTAAAATGTAAAACTTGTATATGAAAAAAAGAATATATTAAAAGTGAAAAGACAAGCCATACACTGGAGGAAAGTGTACAGCCACTGAAAAGTTCTTATCTATTGTAAAGAACTCATACAAATAAATAATAAAAAGACTCTCAAGTCAGTAGAAAACTAGAACAACGATTTGAACTAGCTATTCACAGAGAGGAAAATCAAATGACAGAAGTATGAAAACATGCTTAACCTCTCTACTAAGGAGGAGGAAACTTATTTTAAAAATTAAAATATCATTTCACATCAAACTGGCCCAAAGAATTAAATCGGACAAATACAAGTATTGGTGAGTATATAAGGAAATGGGAACCCTCATACACTGTTCCAAAGAGTATAAATGGGTAAAATTATTGAGGAGGGTAATTTGCATTAAAGGTGTACTTATGCTGTGACTTAGGTGGCCAGATGTAACTCTAGATAACTAATTTGCACTTTGTATAGTATTTCATGGGGCAAGCATGCTACCATCCTACTGATAGGCATTTAGGCTGTTTCTAATTTTTACTATTACGATATGGCAGTCAACAATGGTCAAGGTTTCTTTTTACACTCGTGTGAAAGTTCCTCTGAAGCATGGTGAGCATGAGCTGTACATGGAAATAATCCCCACCATTTACTGAGAGCTTGTGTACCAATTGTTGTACCTGCATTATTTCATTTAAAAGGGTAATCACTGTGTTACTGTAGAATTTAGGTTTCTTATTGCATCCAGAAATTCCGCATTGATATAATCTGCAATTTTAATTTTAGCCACTAGGGGACAACTTACATTAACATTAATTTTACAACCAAATTCTGGAATCACAGGTTTGTGCTGAAAAGAACATGGGGCCCCACTGTACAAACTTTTCCCTTTTGTCTCCCCCCTGGGGAGAAGGAAGCATTTATTACTTGCAGCAAGTAAGGAGAACAAGGATATTTCCCAAAGCATTGTCTCCCAAACTTTTCCTTTTAGAGATACCGAAATAATAATAATAATAATAATAATAATAATAACCTGCTTAGTGGGTGGCGGAGACTGAACTAGAACACAATTCTGAGTCTTAAAAGAATAATCTTAGGGCGATGTTTGATATAAGTATCTTCTAAGGTCTTTCCAGTTCTAACATAAATTTATTCTAAACCAAGGATTTTCTGAAATGCTGCACATTTTAAATCCACACCATGCTTTAGACTTTGCTCTTTTACAAACCAGTCTCAGTTTCAAAGGGCACAGTTCCCTTTATGCTTTTTCTCCACTTTGATAAAATATGAACAGTATTGGTTACGACACAGGCCCAAAACAAATGGCCAAGCTGCCCTCAGAGATGGACCCTGGCTGTGCCAGCTCCAGCCAGCCAACATGCCTGACCTAGAACTCCACCAAGCTGAAATCATCATTCTAGCCAGATGGTCTCCTTGGCAACAAGACGCCTTAGGTGTTGGGACTGTCACTGTTCCCGTGGGCTCAATGGGGAACATGGGCAGTTTGGGGAAGAAGCTGGTACTCAGTTCAGAGCCTGGTACTCCCAGGAGTAGTGGTCTGCCTGGCCCCCAGCCCCTTATCCAGAATCATGCAAATGTCCTTTTGGAAGAAGCAGGACGAAAAACTGAGTCACCTACTTGGAGCCGTTTGGAAGACACCAGGCAAATTCCCTCCTCCAAAATTTCTGCCTTTCCACCCACCCAGGTTAACATTTTACTATTAAAAATCTTTTTTGTTTGTTTTTTCTACTGAGACATAATGGACATATAACATTGTACCCATGTTAGTTGTACAGCATAAGCACTTGATATGTGTGTATACTGCAAAATGATCACCACAATGAGTTTAGTTAACATCCTAGATCGGAAAGAATTTGAGCGCTCAGGAGTCCCATGGTTGAAATGCCAATCACGTGTAACTGGAAGACCTGCCAGAAAGAGAACAGGCAAAGCCCTGGGTCAGGCTCCGGGGGATGTGGGGTGAGCAGTACACAAACAAGAAGAACAGCTCGTGAAAGCCCAATTGAGAAAATGCCAAACACAGGATTGCCTACCGCATAGAGTTGCCAGAAGGAAAACTACTGCCCAGAACAAGCAGATCTGCTCATTACTCAGGTATAAATATAGCAAATGGAATCCATTGTCAAAGAGTCTGGCATTAAAGGGAATTTTTAATCTACATTTTATGTGGGAATTTGTATAAGTCCTCTAGCTATTTCCTGCTTCAGTTTCCTTAAAATATCATGCTCTCTCTCCCTAATAATAGTAAAGATTTTGCCTTTAATTAACCTTGGCAAAGAAAGAGTCTAATTCTCTATTTTTTATTCTTACTACTAAAACTGTGACCATAACGGCCGAAAACTGTCTCTTGGCTATCAGATCCATGGGTATTTATTATTAGAAAGTTTGACTTTGGGGTTTTTTTCTTTTTTCCTGCCTGTAGCCTAGTATCTTCTGTCTTTTCTTCATATGTACCTTAATGTCTTATTTCTCACCATGAGCATGATAAAATCATGAAGACCTTTCTCAAAAGCCTTCATATTACACATAGGTGTTGACCTAGGAATTCTACTCAGGAAAAAATAAATATTTGTGTCTGATTTTAAGAACAAAGAAATGCTCAGGCTAATCATTACTCATTCATTCATTCTTTTTTAAAATTTTTATTGAAGTTTAGTTGATTTACAATGTTTCAGGTATACAGCAAAGTGATTCGGTTATACATTTTTTTCTTCTTTTTCAGATTCTTTTCAATTATGGGTTATTATAAGATATTGAATATAGTTTCCTGTTCTATACAATAGGTCCTTGTTGTTTATCTGTTTTATATATAGGAGTGTGTATCTGCTAATCTCATTCCTAATTTATCCCTTCCCCCTCCCCTTTGGTAACCATAAGTTCATTTTCTATATCTGTGAGTCTATTTCTATATTGTAAATAAGTTCATTTTTAGATTCCACATATAAATGATATCATATATTTGTCTTTTTCTAACTTATATGTCCATCCATGTTGCTGTAAATGGCGTTATTTCATTCTTTTCTAATGGCTGAGTAATATTCCATTGTATATATGTACCACATCTTCTTTATCCATTCATCTGTCCACGGACATTTAGGTTGCTTCCATGTCTTAGCTATTGTAAATAGTGCTGCTGTGAACATTGGGGTGCATGTCTCTTTTCGAATTAGAGTTTTCTCCAGGTACATGCCCGGGAGTGGGATTGCTGGATCATTTGGTAGTTCTATATTTCGTTTTTAAGGATCCTCCACAGTGTTTTCCATTGTGGCTGCACCAATTTACATTCCCACCAACAGCGTAGGAAGGTTCCCTTTTCTCCACACCCTCTCCAGCATATACTGTTGTAGATTTTTTGATGATGGCCATTCTGACCAGTGTGAGGTGACACCTCACTGTAGTTTGGATTTGCATTTCTCTGATAATTAACGATGTTGAGCATCTTTTCATGTGCTTTTTGGCCATCTGTGTGTCTTCTTTGGATAAATGTCTATTTAGATCTGCCCATTTTTTGATCAGTTTGTTTGTTTCTTTGATACTGAGCTGTATGAGCTGTTTGTATATTTTGGAAATTAAGCCTTTATCGGTTGCATCATTTGCAAACATTTTCTTCCAGTCCTTAGGTTGTCTTTTCATTTTATTTATGATTTCCTTTGCTGTGCAAAAGCTCTCAAGTTTAATTAGGTCCCATTTGTTTATTTTTGCTTTATTTTCCATTACTCTAGGAGACGAGACAGATCCAAAAAAATATTGCTGCAATTTATGTCAGTGTGCTGCCCGTGTTTTCCTGTAAGAGTTTTATAGTACATTTATTCATTCTTGAAATAAGCAATTATTGAGCATTAACCATGCCCCAGGCACTGGGGGCACAAAAATAAATTCACATAATTCAAGCCCTGTAGCTATAGTCAGAAACACTGAATTGCAGTACAGTGTCCTTGGGTACAATCACAAGAGGTACGCAGATAAAAATCACCCCGTATTCTATATGAAACATCTATATAATACCTTTCCCAAGTTCCCTCAAGCCCCTAGCATGGGGAGAGGTATTGTTTCTGTGGCTATCAAACATCTCATCTGAGACCCACCAATGTCAGCTGTAAGCTGGGAAAGATCTAGGAACTCTTGGTGCAGTGACACTGGGCAGCTCCGGGGGACAACACGCCAGTGATGGAGACCTGGATGCTAAGTTAGACTCCGGGTAGTAGATGGTAGAATCAAGCTATTTGGATCCTGCTGTAAAGAGAACATGCTAGAACCCCTTCCCACCTTTCCTGGTTTCCAAGTGGAAGGCATCACCTAGACTGGGTCTTGCCTTATTCTGGCTGGTAGCAAATTCCTTAGTGTTTGTTTGGTGACAGTATCATTGAGAAGTCTGACTCCCGCCCCACCCTGCCTCTGAGTGTTTACTGTCTGCAAGTTGCTGGAAACAAAATGTTCTAGCACAGAGGTGAGTGATCTCCGTAGGAGAGAGCGCAACCCTCAGGGTTGAACCGTACTGATGGTGTCCCTGGCTTCCTTGCCTAGAATATTGGTTAGCAGAGCAGATAAAATACAAAAGCAATAGTGAAGGATTAGAGAGAGGAGTGGAGGAGGAGAGAGGAGGGAAGGAGCCGGAAGGAGGGAAGAAAAGTAGGGTGGAAGTGGTCAGGATATAATGTACAGATACACAGCAAAAAGTGGTCCCCAGCCCCTTAATGGAGTCTCAAGTGCAAAACCACACTGTGCTTAACCTCATATGAGAAAGATCGGAAATGGAAAGAGT
>NW_006792683.1:5256891-5263958 GCF_000442215.2 Lipotes vexillifer
CATTAAAATTTTTTTTTTCTTTCCTGGTTTCTTAGAAGTTTTTTTTTAAAAAAATTTTTTTTTTTTTTTTTTTTTTGCCACACTGCACAGCTTGCAGGATGTTAGTTCCCCGACCAGGGATCAAACCCATGCTCCCTGCCATGAAAGTACGGAGTCCTATCCACTGACCCACCAGGGAATTCCCGTTCCTTTGAAATTTTACTTCCACTCTTCCTTTGAAGTTTTAAATCCTCTTTTTTTTGTTTTTTTGGGGGGGGTTGATTTTTTGTTTTTTGTACAAAGAGGGGTTGCCAAAATGTCGTAAATGGGAAAAAAGAACACAAAGGTAAAAAACCCGAGCCAGGCTTTTATCTTCACGTCCTTGGTAGTTACTAGAGTTTCCCATGCATTAGGCATGAGGGAGACAAGGAAGGAAGGAGTAGATAAGACTTGGCTTTTTCTGTAGCTTCTGTGTTCTTACAATAACTCCCTACTGCAAAAATATATATATATTATATATATATATTTACATTACCTTTATATATATATAATATATATTACTATATTACATATTACTCTATATATATGTAATAATATATAAAATATATGATTGTAATTCTGGACTTGAGTCTCTAGAGGGAGGCAGAGGAACATGAGAAAAGCTGCAGTTAGCCACCACACACAGGGCTGTCTTAGACTTGGTAAGAGAATGGCTGTAATTCATGGACCCGGCAAGATCAGAAATCAGAAGAATAGGTTCTTCTGCCTTGAAAACGTGTATCCCACCTTTAATCAGTGTACTCGATATAATTTTAAAGAATTAGTAAGAAAAGAGCTACATATCATAGAGCAATGCAGGATTACTGAGTTCATGTCATAAAATGCTGTCAGGTCATCTTGTCGACCCTCTCAGCAGCTGATGCGAGGCAGCAGGAAAATGTGTAGGAATCAGAGCCTGGGACCAGCGCTCTCTAGTTATGCAAACTTCACGAAGTTATTTGTCTTCTCAGAGCCCCAGACTTTCATCAGTAAAAGGGTAAGAGTCATCATTTCTGCCTTGTTGGGTTGCTGTAAGAACTGATAAATGAAAAACTTCATAAAACAGCAAAGAATTACGTGGCTTGTAGATCCAATTATTATTATGACCCGTGTGTTCAAGCCATGAGGCTGTCTACCTAATCCTGTTCTTAAAGTTCCCCCGTGAGAGTCCGCAGACCGTTAGTTCTATAATAGATGGAAAGGAACTATGGCTACTGCTCTTAGCATCTAACATGGTACCTGGTAAATAGTACATAATTTTTTTCAGCTTCTTAAATGAATGAGTAAAAACACTTATATGTAGGAAAACCATATAATTTAACATCTAAAACAAGTCTTTTTTCTTCTTCTCTTTATGAAAGGGAGCACTGTTAGTAATTTCTCCAGGAAACAGGTCAAAAGCAGGTCTGCCCTGGGCCAACTGGACATGGGACACACAGTCACTCTGCTAATGTGACACTTACTATGAGGTGGACACTGCCCTGAACATACTATAGTATGTTCTCATCTAACTTCATAGCAATCCAATTGAGGCTGGTACCATTACTAACCATATTCAACAAATATTTAATGAGTACCTTCTACATGTCCCAAGTCCTCTAGATTCTGAGGATACATCAAAAGACAACCACAACAAAAGCAGTGATTTCTGTCCTTTATGGGTGGGCGATGAGAAAGACAGCAAACAATAAATGTAATAAATAAATACATTACATGCATACTAGAAGGTAACAGTGCTGTGGATAAAAGAAAGAGATTTAGGGAGTTTTGAATGAGAACATTTAGGTACAGAAATATCACACAAGTAGCCACAATTCCACCTAAAGCAATCTGTCTCCAGTTCTTGCTTTCAACCTCAGCGCTGTTCTCTCTTTCAGTTCTGATGTGGCCCTCGCCTTGCTCTGCATTTACATTTATTTCCTCCATTTATTTCCTCCATAAGTGGCGGAGAGGAGCGCACAAAATCTGGCCCTCCTTCTCTGGAACTCAGCTAGGTAGCCCCCATCCATACCAGACATTGGCCACGACTGATGACTTGGTTTGGGTCACAGCTGAGTTTACACTGCAGTTCTGGAATTGCCTACCTGAATGAAGGCTCTGCCTAGAGAACTCTGTGTTTGTAGGTTTGGGGAAACAGCCAGACAAACCCACCAGACAGGAGGAAACAAATAACCCTGAGGGGAAGGGTCAGGCTTTCCAAAAGTCTCAATTGCTTGAACTAATTCTGGCCACTGAGCAGAGTTGAGCCACTGAAGCCACATGATGCTGAACTTCCTCTGCATCCCCACCTCCCACCTCGCCACCCTGCTCTCTGTCTCCTGCTGTGCTTCTTGCCCTTCCTCATCTTGTGACTCTGGCAGAACTCCAGGGTGGTTATTCAACCTGTCTCCAGACACCCTGGGCCAAAAAAGAAAGAAAGGATAAGTGCAGGCTCCAGGGCCAAGCTGGCTGCCAAGAGTACTGTCAGTAGCCCAAGGCCGGGCAGCGAGCACAAAGGAATCTTTAACTGTGAACGTTCCCCGCACCCCAGAAGGAGCTTGAGCGCTTTCTCAGCCTTCTGAGTCTGTCCCTCCATGGTGAGCTGTCCCAGCCACCAGCCTTCACACCAAATAAGCAAATCATGGCAAATATTTTTTGAGAGCCTACTGTGTGCAAGGCACTGTGTTCACAGTTATTTACTTTTGTGGACACTGTAGCTTTCATGCAAATCTCTTTTCTAGGCTTCCTTTTCATACCTATAGAGTGAAGGGGGTTAAGTTGACAGTCTCCGGAAAGGCAACAATAAAATTCTGGCCAGTCCTTTGCCAGATTGTGAGCATTCTGAATGCAGGGACTGAGCCCCGTTTACTTTTCTCTCCCCAGCTTCTAGCACAGGCCATGACGTGTGGGAGATGCTGGGTAAGTGTCTGTGGAACAAATCAAACTTCTGAAGTAGGCTCTTCAAGGAGGTCTCCATGACTAGCCAAAGGCTAACTCATGTGCTATCGCAGATGCATGAGAAAACACGTCATACAACAGTGTTCTTACTGTTGGACAGCAGGGCACATAAAGCTCTTGACTTCCACTAAAGAATATCAACTGATTTCTCCAAACCCTTCAAAATCAACTGTAGGGCAAACAACCCTTTATTTAAAAAGAGGCATCATTGTTTTGAAGAATTACTAAGTTAGAGGACTTATACCCCCCGATCTAAAAACTTAACTACATGGCTACAATCATCAAACTGTGTGGTACTAGCATCCAGACAGACATACAGATCAATGGAACAGAACAGAGAATTCGGACATAAGCCTTTCATTAGTGGTCACTGATTTTCAACAAAGATGTCAAGGTAATTCAATGCAGAAAGAACAGTCTTTTCAATAACTGGTGTTGGAAACAACTGGATACCAACATGCAAAAGAATGAATCTGAACCCCCCACCTCACACCGTACACAAAAATTAACTCAAAATGATCACAGACCTAAATGAAAGAAATTAAACTATAAAACTCAGAAAGAAACATGGGAGTAAATCTTCATGACCTTGAGCTAAGCAATGATTTCTTAGACATGACACCAAAAACACAGATGATGAAAGAAAAAAACTGATAAACTGGACTTCATCAAAATTAAAAATGTTTGCACTTCAAACCACATCATCAAGAAAGTAAAAAAAAACAAAAAATAACAAAAAAACCAAGAAGCAGACTTGGAGAAAATATTTGCAAGTCATATATCCAATAAGAGCCTAGTATCCAGAATATATAAATAACTGTTATGACTCAACAAGAAAAAGACAAATAACCTAATTTTAAAATGGATGGGGACTTCCCTGGCGGCACAGTGGTTAAGAATCCGCCTGCCAATGCAGAGAACACGGGTTCAAGCCCTGGTCCAGGAAGATCCCACATGCCACAGAGCAACTAAGCCCATGCGCCACAACTACTGAGCCCATGCACCACAACTATTGAAGCCCGTGCGCCTAGAGCCCGTGCTCTGCAACGAGAAGCCACCACAATGAGAAGCCCGCGCACCACAACGAAGAGTGGCCCCTGCTCTCAGCAACTAGAGAAAGCCCGTGGGCAGCAACGAACACCCAACACAGCCTTTATTAAAATAAAAATATTTTAAAAAACCAAAAACACATGTATTAAAATAAATAAATAATTAAAAAATAAAATGGGTGAAGGATTTGAATAGACAGTTCTCTAAAAACATATACACAGTCAATAAGCACATGAAAAGATGCTCAATCATCCACAATGAGATGCTACTTCACACTCACTTGAATGGCTGAAATTCAAACGACAGACAATCACAAATGTTGACAAGAATATGGAGAAATTAGAATCACCATACACTGTTGATATGAATTTAAGATGGTGCAATGACTTTGTAAAACAGATTGGCAGTTAAATGTTAAACATACAGTTTCCAAATGACTCAATCCCTCTCATAGGTATCTACGCAAAAGAAATGAAAACATACGTCCACACATAGATTTGTACACAAAGTGATGTTCATAATAGCCAAAAAGTGTAAACAATCCAAATGTTCATCCACGGATGCATGGATATACCACGTGGTCTATCCGTACAACAGAATAACATTCAGCAATAAAAAGGAATGACGTGCTAATACATGCTACAACATGGATGAAACTCAAAAACACTAAGCTAAGTGGAAGAAGCCAGTCACAAAAGATCACTTATTATGATTCCATTCTTAGGAAATGTCCAGCCTAAGCAAATCTATAGCAACAGGTAGTAGATTAACAGTTGCCTAGGGCTAGGGATTGGGGGAATGGGGAGTGACAGCAAGTGGATTCAGAGATTCTTTTGAGGGTGATGAAAATGTCCTAAAATTAGATTATGGCTGTGGTTGCACCACTCTGTGAATATACCCCCAAAATTGAATTTTATACTTTAAAATGGTATACTGTGTGGTATATGAATTATAGCTCAATAAAGGTTGTTTAAAAATAGCTTTTATGGACAACAGACTTGTTTTTAGCTAAGGTGTTAAAGTCTTGTAAATGACAAGGGAGATTGATTTGGGAGCTCTAATGCTTAGAGGTGATTTTTTAAATGTACTATCCATTGAAGTGTGACATTAGCATTTACGTTCCCAGAGCAAAAATGATATCACTATCAATGGCTATGCGATATTAGGCAGTTTTAATATCTGCTAAATTTTTTGTCCCTTGATCTGGAAGGTCTTAACTTACTACTTGGGGATTCCATGAACTCTGCATGTATCTTACTGATAGAGAAAATTACAGAAACATCACAGTGGTTTATTCAGACCTGTCACGATAGCTAAAAAAAAAAAAAGTAGGAGCAGGGGAACCGAAAGGACAACTTCTGAAAAATACACTCAGCATAGTGCACTGACAGCCAGGATCTCAGAGACGTTGACAGTACTGACAGCAGCACTGACCTGGCCCATGGAAAGACCTTCAGGACATATTCATGAAATGAACGAGGTATTTCTGGAGAAAAAAAAAAAATTCTCAAGTATTCAACCAACCTTATCCTGACATACTCATCACCTGTTTTTGAGAAAACAGATGATAAATTGCCCACGTTCTTGGAAGCAACATGGATTCTCCTCCTGTTGCGTTTTCAGCCATAATTTCCTCTTTTCTGAATCAGCTGTTGAGCTAAAGTCATTTAATTCAACAAATTCGAGGCTCTCCAGTGTGTTTTCCAGATGCAACAACCTGGTGCGTGTATTTATAACGTGTGTGTGAGGAAGCAGTTCCCTGGTACAAACCATCAGCATGGCCAAGCCGTGTCCATCGTCAGAAAGAGGAACGGTACGGCTCACTGGAGCTGACAACCGGAATGCAGATGGCGTGGTAGGTCCTTCCTGCATTTTTACATATGTGTGTCATAATTCCTCCCCCCTCTACTCCAGGAGACAAATGGCAAGTTAGAAAAATGACTGGTCTAGTTGAAGTCCCCAGGCCATCCAAGGTATGCTGTTTGCCCTGTGAATCAGCAATTGGAGCGTGGAGACACAGTGCATCGTATCTGGAGATCAGGCCTCCATACGTAAGACAAGGAGGCAGATGGGGGAAGGACTAGTGTCAAAGTCAAAATCACTCAGGTCTGTGCTAAACCCCACCTACCACCAAAGATAAGGACCAGAGGGAAAGGAGCCTTCACAGATGAACTAATCAGACTTAACAGTCCCACATACGTGGTAATAGCAGCTTCCTTTCTCATGTATTCTAAGGAATCACTTCTCCTTGCATCTTAGTGTGTAGGGGACCCAAAGGCGTGGGTGAAGGGGATTCAGTGGATATATACCCATGCCCCACGTCGCCGTCCCTATCCCAGCCCTCTTTCCCAATTTGGCTCTCAGAACTCACAGTCAGGCCTTAACCACCCGTCGCCCACATAGGCAAGAGATCGGTTGAGTTTTCCCGGCTCTGCTCCAGCCAAGAAGGCAGGAGAGCAGGATGGCCAAGGGGGCTTCCCAAACTCAACAGCTCAGCCAACAGCAACAGCTCACCAGGCTTCCCTGGTGGCGCAGTGGTTAAGAATCCGCCTGCCAATGCAGGGGACACATGTTCGATCCCTGGTCCAGGAAGATCCCACATGCCGTGGAGCAACTAAGCCTGTGCGCCACAACTACTGAGCCTGCGCTCTAGAGCCCGTGAGCCACAGCTACTGAAGCCTGCGGGCCTAGAGCCCGTGCTCCGCAACAAGAGAAGCCACCGCAATGAGTAGCCCCCGCTCGCTGCAACTACAGAAAGCCTGCGCACAGCAACGAAGACCCAATGCAGCCAAAAATAAATAAATAAGATAAATAAATTTAAAAAATTAAAAAAGCTCACTTAGCACACTGCATCAACATGCACTCACCTCCTCCAGCGTTACGGATGCCCACTCTAAAATATGAGGAAACAACCACAGATTACCAGACAACTGAAGAAAATCTCTGATGAGAAAGAGGCCAAATCAAATAAATAGGGGAAAGAAAGCAATCTGAGAAAAACGAGAGAGGCCACAACAGTGAGAGGCCCGCATACCGCAAAAAAAAAAAAAAAAAAAAAAAAA
>NW_006792683.1:5264192-5287984 GCF_000442215.2 Lipotes vexillifer
CCATGGCCACCCCGTGGCCGCTGCGCGTCGGGAGCCTGTGCTCTGCAACGGGAGAGGCCACAACAGTGAGAGGCCCGCGTACCGCAAAAACAGAAAACAAGGAAACAGAGAAACAATAGAAGAATTAGAACATAAAACTGAGGAAACATTCTACAAAGTAGATCAAATAAAATAAAGAGATGGATAATAGGAAAGAAGAGAGAAAACAATTAGATCAGTCCAGGGTGTCCCACACCTGAATAACAGGAATACAGAAAGCAACCTCAGAAAAAACGGAGCAGAGGTAATCATCAGGGTAGTAATTAATTCCAGGACATTTATCAGAACTGAAGGACATGAATTTGAAGATTAAAAGGTATCACTGAATATCCAGAAAGTTGAAAGAACACAGTCTCAGCCGAAGAAATTATCCCATCATTGCAAAACACCAGGAACAAGAGAAGATCCTACAGCCTTTGAAGTGGGGCGGGGAACAGGTTATTTTCAAAGGCTCAGGAATCAGAATGGTGTCACATCTCTCTGGAAGCTAGAAAGCAACAGAGCAATGTCTTCAAACTCCTGATGGGAAAGGATTCCCGATTAGACCAGTATATCCACATAAAACATCATTCAAATTATTAGGATAGAATACATTCACTTTTGGACATGCAAGTTTACAAAAAGAAAAAACAAACGTACCTCCCAGGCACCGTTCTCAAGAAAGTGTCAGAAGACACTCCACCAAACTGAGAGGAAAAGCTGAGAAAGAGAGGAAATCAGGAAAAATAAGAAACAGATGATCCTACATTAAAGGGAGTAAGAGAATCCCCAAAGTGTTGAAGAGAAATCCCAGGATGATTGCTGTCCCCCAGGCATAGGGTTCAGCTGGTCAAGGGGGTGGAGCAGGTCATCAGAGGCCCCAGGAGAGAGCTCTTTAGGAAGATGAAATAGATAGAACACCTGAAGTCTTTCAATGTCCTAAGGGGAGATTTCGAGGAAAGAATTTGGAGTTTTATTAGTGACAGGTGCATAGAAAGCCAAGCAAATAACAAGCTTGATTTAACTTCAAAGAAAACAAAAAGTTGCGTCAAAAGGAGAAATACCTAAGTTTTAACATTAGGGGAAGAATATATGTGAGTTCTGTACTATTTTTGCAACTCTTTTATATATCTAAAATCAATTTAGAAGAAAAAGTAATCATGGTGCATGTAACAGACGGTCTCTAAAATGGTCTCCCTCTCTCCTTGCTCTCTGAGGGAAAGCAGCTACGTGCTGTGAGCTGCCCTATGGAAAGGCCCGGGGGGCAGGGAGTTGATGTCTCCAGCCAACAGCTACATGAGTGAGTTTGGAAAGGGATCCCCCCCACCTTGAGTTGATCCTCAAGATGACCACAGCTCCAGCCAACAGCCTTGAGAGACCCTGAGCCAAAGGTCCCAGCTAAACCACACCTGGCCTCCTGACAGCTGAAATGGTGAGATGATAAACGTTTATTGTTTTCAGCTGCTAAATTTAGGAGAGAATGGTTACATAGAAATCGATAACTGATACAGTATCGATACACTACATGGCTCTGCATGTACAGTTGCCCTGGAAACAACTCAGGGGTTAGTGATGCCAACCCTCCTCACAGTGGAAAATCCAAGTATTACTTTACAGTCCACCCTCTGCATCTATGGTTCCTTATCCAAGGATTCAACCAATCAGGGATCGTGTAGTACGGTTGTATGCATTTAGTGAAAGAGATCCGAGTACAAGTTGGTGCCATTTAAACTTGTGTTATTCAGGGTCACCTGTATCAAGCCTAGTAAACACTAAAAATCCATCCAGAACTTGAGAGGATACAGGACAAAGAGGTTGTGAATGCCTGATGCGAATGGGTGAGAAGGACAGCTGAAGCCTCAGCTTTAAGGAAGGAAGTAAAAAATGGTGCTGACGCCTAAAACACAAAGAAGCAGAGATAAGTAGTAAAAGCAATAAAAGTGATTGCCTCTGCAAAGGAGAGAAGGGTGGGATGGGGAAATGCTGGTTTTATCATGAATCTTATATAACTATCCGACTTTTTAAACTTGGTGCACGTGTAACTTTGATAAAAATTTAAGCTTAACAATTTCCTCATCACACGATTCAGATGCGATTCTTTTTTTTTTTTTTCCTTTTTGTCTCATCTAAACTCCTTTCTTCTGTCCTTCACAGAGTGAAAAGCCTTGGGCAGCTTTCCTCTAACAAGTAGAGTCCTTAATACTATGTTTTGAGCCTTCATTCAGTCTCTTCTAGTCTTTACAACCTCAAATATTTTCACTCAGTAACAAAGCTTCTATTTCCCTAAATCCCTAATCCTTTCACTGTTTTTTCTTTGTGTGTTTATGATGTGTGTATGTGTGCATATGTGTGTATGTATGTGTATATATATGTGTGCATGTAAATGTGTTATGTGTGTATATGTGTATTATGTCTATGTGTGTATGCATGTATACGTATATACGTGCGTATGCATGTGTATGTGTGTATTATGTGTATATGTGTATATGTGTTATGTGTGTATATATGCGTATGTTGTATGTGTATATGTAAATTATGTCTATGTGTATATGTATATGTGTGCGTGCACGTGTATGTGTGTATTATGTGTATGTGTGTTATGTGTGTATATGCGCATGTGTGTATATGCGTGTATGTATGTGTGTATGTATATTATGTCTATGTGTGTATGTATATGTGTGCGTACATGTGTGTGTATATGTGTGTATGTATATGTATGTGTGTATATGTGTATGTCAGGGGTGAGGGGTCCTTCCCATTTTTTCCTTCTACATAATGAAATAGAAAGCCTCAGCATCTAACCAGTGCCTGGCACATAGAAGGCACCCGGTACATGTTATATAAATAAATGAGACTCGAAATTGAGCATTAAATCCACCCAAAAGGCCTGGAAAATGCAAGAATTGGTGGAGCTGAAAGAGAAGGGGTGAGGGAAGGCCCTTGGCTCAGAAACCCACTCACACCCTGTGAGGGGCTGTGGCCGTGAGGGTGTGGCTCAGTGGCAGCATCAGGCAGCAGCAAGGTTACAGCAAGCTGACCAAAAAGAGCAGAAGAGAAGCCAGGCTGCCCCCAAAGGGATGCCGTGTTCTACACAGGCCAGTAACCAGCTCCGCAGTGTCACAGGGGGAGCAGTGCTCGTCACTAGAGATGGAACCCACTCCCCAAAACAAACACAGAGCAAACCAGGATGAGGGAGGGCAGCCATGGTGTGGAGGAAGGAGCCTCCCACATGACGGGACTTCACTTCTGCTTGGGGTGGTGCTGTTGACCAAAGCCAGGCCAAGGAAAGTCCCCCAGAAAGCCAGGCAGATTCCTGTTGACTCAGGCCCTTGGGCTACCAGGAACTGGTGACTCATCTTTATGAGTTACAACGTTCAGAGCCTGAAGAGAATTATTTAATTTTAGAAACCAGATTATCTGATTAATGTTTGCTGGTCCCTCTGAGCCACCAGCCCCAGGGGTGCAGAGGCCGGTCTGCTTTTGCTCCCCATCGAATCCTGAATATCACACTCGGTGTCTGGAACATAATAAGCCGTAGATATTGGATGAATGAATGAGTGAATGGCATCCCTTGAGAGCTTGTGATGGTTAATCTTTTTTTTTCTTTTTTTTTGCGGTACGCGGGCCTCTCACTGTTGTGCCCTCTCCCGTTGTGGAGCACAGGCTCCAGACGCTCAGCGGCCATGGTTCACGGGCTCAGCTGCTCTGTGGCATGTAGGACCTTCCCAGACCGGGGCATGAACCCGCGTCCCCTGCATCGGCAGGAGGACTCTCAACCACTGCGCCACCAGGGAAGCCCGTGTGATGGTTAATTTCACGTGTCCATTTGGCCAGGCCACAGGGCACCCAGATCAAACATTATTTCTGCGTGTGTCTGTGAGGCTCTTTCTCGATGAAATTAGCATTTGAATCAGTGGACCCAATGTGGGGAGCATCATCCAATCCATTGAGGGCCTGAATAGAACAAAAGGGGAGGAAGGAGGAATTCACCCTTATTTTCCTGCCTCGCTGAGCTGGGACCTCTCAACTCATCCTCTCTGGTCCTCAGACTGGGCGTTACACCATCAGGCACCCTGGGCATCAGACCTTCAGGCTTGGACTGAATCACACCTCTGGCTTCCCCAGGTCTCCACTTACAGATCCATCCATCATGGGACTTCTCAGCCTCCCCGACTGTGTGAGCCAATTCCTCATAATAAATCTCTCTCTCTCCCCAACAGTCTGTGTATATATAAATATAAATATATGTATGTGTGTGTATGTACTGGTTCTGTTTCTCTGCAGAATCCAGAGAAATTAGTCAAACACAAAACTGACCCGTGCTATACAGTAAGTCCCTGTTGAAAGCACAGGGAACTCTGCTCAATATTCTGTAACAACCTAAATGGGAAAAGAATTTGAAAAAGAATAGATACATGTATATGTATAACTGAATCACTTTGCTGTCCACCTGAAACTAACACATTGTTAATCGACTATATACCAGTATAAAATAAAAAATAATTTCCTGGAAAAAAAAAAAAAAGCTGATCTGTGTTCGTTGGTAGGAATCCTGGCTGGATGTTCTGAGTTTTGGAGAAGACTGTCTTCTTAATTTGGGGCAGGAAGAGAGTAAGATCTCACTCATTTCCCTTGCTCCGGCGTTCCTTGACTCCTCCCCCATGGGATCCGATGTTGGGAGATGGCTCAGGCTGGAAGCGTGACACCCTCCACCCTGGACCACCTCCCACTGAAGCCTCGGTGTGTCCTGGGTGGTGGCCTGGTCGTGCCCCCCAGCCCAGGGGAGATCCCTCCGTGTTTTCTCTCTGTTGGCTGAAACTGCACTCCATTTGTTATTTAATCAATTATGTTTGTCACCAGCTTGAGCTGCCCACCCCAAAGAAAACTGGTCCAATTCTTGTGATGCCAGACCCCGAGAGAGATCTCAGGAGAGAAAAAAGCTGGTAAACAAACGGCTGATCACCCTGTGAGACAGTCCACCTGGTACACATTTGGGACTGAATAGGAGGTAGATGTGTCCCCTCCTTTCAACACTGTGACGTGACCCTGTGTGTCACACTCTGTGTGGCTACCCAACTAACTAGTCTGGGGTTTACAAAAATAGGAGATTTTAATGCAACAATTCACTCTAATCGGAGCCTCTTCATGGAATAAGAAGCACAATTTACTGAGTACATACTAAATGCCAGGTACTGCACTAGGTGTGTGTATCATACACGGGTTATCTCTAAATCTCACTGCAAGAAAGGTATCCCTCTCGTTTTATAAAGGATGGAACTGAGGTTCAGTGGAGTTGAGTGTTTGACCCAAATCTCAGTCAGTAGGTGGCAGGACTGGAATTCAAAACAGGGGGAGAGACGTGACACTCCCGACAGATCCTCTGGGTTTGAATCCTGGATTCCACCACGTACTGGTAATATAACTAAAGCAGCCACTCACCCTCCCCAACTCTTACCCCCCATCCGGAAGGAGATAATCATGATACCTGGGCAGAGGGTCATTCCTGGGAGGAGGTGAGCTAATACAGGAATAGCACTTAGATGAATATCTCAGGCACAAAGTAATTTCTCCATAAATGTTAACTATCATTATTGAAAATGGTGCTGTCCCTTTCACACATGTGCACACACACACTCACACACACACACACACACACACACACACACACACACACACACACGAGTTAACACCATTCATAGCTTACCCTCGAAACGCAGTCAGGCCCTGATTAACACAAGGACTGAGCTAATCTAATCACTACCCATGACCGAGTCTAGCAGTTAAACAAATGAACGCTTTATACCTTACATGAGCTGCACGATTAAGATTGCTGCTCTTAGAAATGACACTGAAAATAACAAAACCCACCATTTATCGGAGACACAAGTGTCAAGTGTCTTTCCACACGTCCTTCCTTGACTGCCTAGAGTAGATGATTCCACGCCAGTGTCCCCTGCCCCAGAAACACAATTTGCTCCCCCCGAGGGAGCAGGGTTCTGATTGTTTGCCTGGGACCTTGCTTTGTCTCCAGCCCAGCGTTGTTCAATAGAAATATCATGCAAGGCACATTTATAATCATAAATTTTCTACTAGCCATGTTTAAAAAAGTAAAAAGAACAATATTAATTTCCATAATACATTCTATGTAACCAATTATGTCCACTCTACTATTGGTCCAACATGTAATCAATGTAAAAATTATTGATGAGATATTTTACCTTTTATTTTAGCACTAAATCTTTGAAATCGGTGTATATTTTATACTCCAGTCCATCTCAATAGGGACTCACCACATAACAAGCGCTCAAAAGCCAGAAGTGGCCAGTGGCCCCCAGAGCACATCTCTAAGGGCCCCTAAACGGAAGGAATCTTGTCTGGCCCGTTTACCGTTGTAACCTCAGGGCCCAGCACAAGGTCATTATAGAACCTGGTATACAGAAGGAGCTTAATAAGTATGTACTGGATGATGGGATGGATGAACGAATGAATGGGATTCCAAATGCATAGTTGATACAAAACATTAAACCTCGGGTCCTACCTGTGAAATGGGCTGCATGGACCAGCAGATTCACCAAGATCTGGTAAGTGGGCAATGTCATTGTCATCACTGTGTCATCACTGTGTTTCTAGACACAAAAGTAACAGGCTTCAGTATGGTGGAAACAATAAAAGTGTTTGCCAAAAACATGTTCTAGCGTGACCTGGGTTCTTTTCAATACCCATTGAATTCTCCCATCTTTGGAGGTTTGGGAGGGGAGAGCAGGGGTACACCTGAGAAAGTCCGAACCCTAACCCTGTCTCCCTCCAGCTGTGAGACCTTAGGTAAATGACTTCATCTTTTTATATCTCAGCTTCCTCATCTGTAAAACCTCATTAGGTTGCTGATATCACTTATATGTGGAACCTAAAATATGATACAAATGAACTTACTTACAAAACAGAAACAGACTCACAGACATAGAAGACAAACTTTCAGTTACCAAAGGGGAAAGGGGGTGGGGAAGGGCGAAACATTAGGGGTTTGGGATTAACAGATACACAAGACTATATATAAAACAGATAAACAACAAGGTTCTACTGAATAGCACAGGAAACTATATCTTGTAATAAACTATAATGGAAAAGAATCTGAAAACCAACATATATATGTATGTATAGCTGAATCATTTTGCTGTACACCTGAAACACAACATTGTAAATTAACTATACTTTTTAAAAAAAAGAATCCAAATGAAGCCCTTAGGGCGTGGTCTGACATAGAGCAGGCACTCTAAGTGTGAGCATCCTTGCTGCTTCCTCTGCGTCCTCCAAGGCCCCGCATCGCCTCTCCCCTTCCCACTGCTGCAAATTAGAACTTCAGGGCAACGCAGCCACGGGGCCTCTCGCCTAAACAGTTTCCTCAGCATTCGCTTCCTCTTTTCTTCATCCTCCTTCGCTGCTCGACCTGCCAACATGTGAACTTTTCCCCTTTGTCTTTTCCACTTTGCTCCTTAGCTCTGAGACTTCTCCTTCACTAGCCAGGTAACCCCCCAAACTACCTCCATGTCACCACCTGCCTAAAGACATCGTGGCTCAGCGTCCAGAGAGTGTAAGCTCTCCCTTGATTTGCTATCAAATTCTTGAAGAAGAGGACAGATGACATCCTCTCACCTGCGTCCTTATTCTCCTCTACACAAAGCACACCTTAGCCATCACTGAAGTGCATCACCCATCATAGTGCAAGAGCCTAAATGGTCCCTGGGGATGGGGGGGGGGGGGCGGACCACACACAGGACAATAGCCACAGGGGAGCTAAGTGAGAGGCCAGGTAGCTAAGGACACACATCACCAGCCTGTGAAAGGCACCCCGAAAGCTCATCCATGATAACTGAAACCATGCCTTTGTTTCACCGGAATTTCTACTGAACAAGCTGTACCCAACATCTCCTTTCCTCTGACTCTGTTCTTCCAATAGACTCTCAAACGCATTTTTTTAACATCTTTATTGGAGTATAATTGCTTTACAATGTTGTGTTAGTTTCTGCTGTATAACAGAATGAATCAACTATACGTATACATATATCCCCCCCCACCCTTGCGTCTCCTTCCCACCCTCCCCGTCCCAACCCTCTAGGTGGTCACAAAGCACCGAGCTGATCTCCCTGTGCTATGCGGCTGCTTCCCACTAGCTATCTATTTTACATTTGGTAGTGTATATATGTCCATGTCTCACTTCATCCCAGCTTATCCTTCCCCCTCCCTGTGTCCTCAAGTCCACTCTCTACGTCTGCATCTTTATTCCTGTCCTGCCCCTAGGTTCTTCAGAACCATTTTTTTTTTAGATTCCATATATATGTGTTAGCATACGGTATTTGTTTTTCTCTTTCTGACTTACTTCACTCTGTATGACAGACTCTAGGTCCATCCACCTCACTACAAATAACTTAATTTCGTTTCTTTTTACGCCTGAGTAATATTCCATTATATATGTGCCACATCTTCTTTATCAATTCATCTGTCGATGGACACTTAGGTTGCTTCCATGTCCTGGCTGCAATGAACATTGTGGTACGTGACTCTTTTTGAATTTATGGTTTTCTCAGGGTATATGCCCAGTAGTGGGATTGCTGGGTCATATGGTAGTTCTATTTTTAGTTTTTTAAGGAACCTCCATACCGTTCTCCAAAGCGGCTGTATCAATTTACATTCCCACCAACAGTGCGAGAGGGTTCCCTTTTCTCCACACCCTCTCCAGCATTTATTGTCAAACGCATTTTTTTTCTTTGCGGTACGCGGGTCTCTCACTGCTACGGCCTCACCCGTTGCGGAGCACAGGCTCCGGATGCGCAGGCTCAGCGGCCATGGCTCACGGGCCCAGCCACTCCGCGGCATGCGGGATCTTCCCGGACCGGGGCACAAACTCACGTCCCCTGCATCAGCAGGCGGACTCTCAACCACTGCGCCACCAGGAAAGCCCTGTCAAACGCATTTTTTAATTGAAGTATAGTTGCTGTACAATATGTTACAGGTGTACAATATAGTGATTCACAATTTTTAAAGGTTATACTCCATTTATAGTTATTATAAAATGTTGACTATATTCCCTGTGTTGTACAGTATATCCTCATAGTTTATTTTATACCTAATAGTTTGTACTTCTTACTCCCCTGTCCCTATAATGCCCCTTCCCCCTCCCCTCTCCCCACTGGTAACCACTAGTTTTTTTCTGTATCTGTGAGTCTGATTTCAGAAAGCAGGACCAGCTGTTCTTTGTGGCCAAGATCGCCTAGCTGTCAGCTGGCCAGCAACCCGTGAAGTGACTTGACTCAGTACAAAGTATTTGTCCAGTAAGTATGACAGTCATTGGCTAAACCAATTAGCCTGGCTCCTTATGAGATTGGTATGAATAATATGGAAATAATTGGCTAATCAGGAAGAAGAGGAGCCCAGAGCAAACACATATAGAGAAGCAGATACATCACATTAAAGAAAATCAGAGTATTCACTCTCTAGGCCGCTTTGGATATTCATAAGCAAACTGAGTTGGAAAGAGAAATTCGGTGTGGCATGGTCAGCTTCCTGGTTACGCTTACAAACCTTGAGAAACTTTACAATAAACACCTACTGGGCTGTGCTCTCTCAAAAACACAACCTGAGGCAAATTTTACCTGTGATGCTTTATGGAGAGGGGGGTGCAATCCCAGGGCAGCAAGAGTGAGGGAAAAGGGAAGTGAGAAGGTGGGAAAAGCAAATACACCCAAGGGGTGTGCTACCCAATGGTCAGGGCTTCAAAAGTAAACGCAGCTGGGCTTCCCTCGTGGCGCAGTGGTTGAGAGTCTACCTGCCGATGCAGGGGACATGGGTTCGTGCCCCGGTCCTGGAAGATCCCACGTGCCGCGGAGCGGCTGAGCCCGTGAGCCATGGCCGCTGAGTCTGCGCGCGTCCGGAGCCTGTGCTCCGCAACGGGAGGGGTCACAACAGTGAGAGGCCCTCGTGACGCAAAAAAAAAAAAAAAAAGAAAGAAAGAAAGAAAACGCAGCTGGTGGTTCAGTCATGTGGGACCTTTCGGGGAAGGTCAAAAGGCATCACTGCCCCTGGACATCTTGTGCACAGGGCAGGAGGAAGGGAGAGTTTACGTGCCAGCTGCTTCCCATCCCCTGTCTAATGGTCAGAGCTCATTACACAGGGCATTAAGCACCCCCCCTCCCACCCCACTGCCCCGCCCTGACACCTTCAGGCTGTTTTCACCCTGTGAAGTGTGAACTCACCTACAGTTCTAGTTGTGTCGGTCCAGTTGCACCTGGGAACCCAGATCTCACACCCCACAGTCTGGCCCCTCCATCTGGATCTGGATGTGTTGGGAGCAGAAAGGGCCACCGCGAGACCACAGGGCTGGGACAGGGGGTTAGGGGACAGAACGGCTGCAGTGCCCCCCGACTGATCAAGCAGCTGAGGGCCCTGGGGAAGGCAGGTGGGACCAGGTGAAACTGGGGAGGTGAGTGCCTGCATTCAGCCCAATGCATCCTCTTTGGAGTCATGAGTTTTCCTCTCTTACGGTTAAAAAAAGCCTAAGTCAAAATTTGCACTGTGTGGGCATCACCCTCCTCACGCCTCCTCTCCTCAGCACCAGCTATAATCACTTCCCAAATCAGCTCAAGTAGAAATCTATTACAGCTTCACACCTCCCAGGTTCAAATCGTCTTATTATAGCACCAACACTTCCCTTAATCCAACATTTCCACAGCCAAAGACCGAATATTCCATCCAGAGGCAGAGCATTCACAGTGAGACTATGTGCCCCAATAATTTTATTTGGAAAATATGGTGGCTAGCACCATAGTACTATGGTTTGCCAAAGGCAGGGATTTCCCCAAGCCCAGAACCTTTACATCGTTGTTGAGGGATGTTTACATGACCTATATTATGCCCTTTCTTTTTTAATACTTCAAAGTATGCAGCTTGGGCAATGATACATAAAACGCAATACAGGGCTTCCCTGGTGGTGCAGTGGTTGAGAGTCCGCCTGCCGATGCAGGGGACGCGGGTTCGTGCCCTGGTCCGGGAAGATCCCACATGCAGCGGAGCGGCTGGGCCCGTGAGCCATGGCCGCTGAGCCTGCGCGTCCGGAGCCTGTGCTCCGCAACGGGAGAGGTCACAACAGTGAGAAGCCCCCGTACCGCAAACAAAACAAAACAAAACGAAACGCAGTACATTTCATTGCATCAAGTTGCATGAGGATATGCTGTGTGGCATGGTGGGGAAATTTCCACAAGAAGTTAGCGTGATTGGTTTCTAGTCCTGCTTGGGCACTAACAGTCTGTGTGATGTGGCAGGTACCCGTGAGCATCCTCCTGCATAGAGGAGGAAGTAAGAACAGACCCCACAGCGCCAGCCTCCTGTGATGCTATTTTACCACGACTGAGATAAAGAAAGCGCTTTACTTTCAAAGGCCATGACTCCAACTTTCAACAATCTAGGAATCCTCGGGTTCAAAACTGAGAGGCATAGAGCCTACCACTTCTGTTCTTTCCGACAGAGTAAAAAACATTCTCACCAGCGCCCAGGGGGCTTGGCAATCATAATATGGAGTTTCCTTTGATTCTAACGACTCCTATAGCCGTGTGATTAGAGTCTGAAAGTCTGGTTACCTGGACTGGCTTCTCCCACAGAAACACAGGAACCCTCCCACCTTCTGGGCATCAGGTTGTCTGTCTAAAAACAGGCTGAATGGTGCCTTTTGAAACCTCCCAGGGGGACTCTGAGGCTTGGGGGCGGGGAGGGCTACCCCTCAAATGTGTATCCATGAAGTGTTCATCTTAAAATATCTGGAATTCTGCTAGTTCAGCCCATCAGCTCACCATAAGAAAAACATCACAACCAAAAAGGAAGAATCAAAGATCAGATAAAACAAGAACGAGAAGCCTGGGCTGCATGGACCAGAGGCACAAAAGTAGGCTTGTGAGCCGTGTGGGAGGGACAGGACAGGATGTGATACACGGGATGCAAAGAGCGTGGAAATGGAGTTCACCCCCCTGAGATTCAGGAGTCGTTAGCAAGGATCAGAATGCTAAATCTGGGAGATGTAAGCCCATCCCATTTGGGAAATGTGGACTTGGAGGGTTGGTCACTAAAATGTCATTTACTTCCATGTAAGGTAGGTCCCCTCTTGCAAGTATTAAATATAGTACCAGCTATAAATGGCTCAGCCAAACTTGAAGGAAAGAGACAACCTGGATAGAGCTTAGATTTTCTTACAGGTGAGCATGGAAACCTTTCTCACTGTTCTCTATAGCTCTTCAAATCAAAAGAACACTCATCAGGGGTTTCCCTGGTGGCGCAGTGGTTGAGAGTCCGCCTGCCGATGCAGGGGGCACAGGGACACGGGTTCGTGCCCCGGGCAGGGAGGATCCCACGTGCCGCGGAGCAGCTGGGCCCATGAGCCATGGCCGCTGAGCCTGCGCGTCCGGAGCCTGTGCTCCGCAACGGGAGAGGCCACAGCAGTGAGAGGCCCGCGTACCGCAAAAAAAAAAACAAACAAAAAAAAAACACTCACCAGTCTCTATAGATGACGTAAAACTGAAGAATTTGTGTTATAAACTAATATGAGACATGGGTCTCATTAAACAATGCTAGATTCTCAGTGATGTCACTGCAGAGGTACCTAAAACATTATTTTTTAAAAGGTGCAGCTCTACTTGGTGAGCTGACACACTGGCAAGGATCAATCTAACTGCTTAATGAATAACAACACATCCGAGTATGACCCGGAGCGGGGCCTGAGGCCACAGGACAGAGAGGAGGGAAGGGCTGACCAGGGCAGCCAGGTAGGGCTGCTGGAGGAGGTCGGGCTGGTAGGGGTGTCGGGTATTGACAACTGAAAGTGAGCAGAAGGCCCTGGGGGCGGACCTGGAGGACCATGGGAAAAATCCTCCTAAACGTTCAGAGCTGTGCCCGGGGGCTCCGTCCCCTGGTGACACTCCAGCTCCCCCAACGGTCGCCCTGCAGAATGAATGGGTTTTGTTTGGCTTTTCTGAGATGCATCTTAATTCAAGAGCTTTTGCCTGAGTGAGTCAGAAGCAGGAAAGTCTCCAGCCCCACCCCAGCTGGTACTTTTCCGTCCCTTCCCCTGGATTATATAACATGGCACATTTTTAGAAATTTAGTTCTAGCTGCAGAGGCATCTGTGCTAAAATCCCAGCTTCCCACTCCTCAGACTCTCAAATGTTCAAGGAAGAAGATGCTGGTGTTTTTTGAGTTACAAAGAGTAGGAGTTGGAGAATAACGTATCTTCCTATAATGTAAAAGGAACAAGGGGTCTCACGTGGTCACCTGGAAATAACACCTTCCTACCCCCTGCGTTTATATAGGGACAGGGTCAGAGAACCTGCATGTGGCTGGGTTTTATCTTGTTGCTTCCAGAGAAGCACCTGGAAAAGTGCCCAGCTTGGAGATTTTCAGTGTAGTGTCACATATGGAGGTAGAACATTAGCTGCAATTCATACTAGCATGTAGATGACTGATTGCAATTCATACTAGCATGTAGACGGTTGATAGAGAAAGGAAGTTTCATGGGAACATCTGGAGAGGACTGGGCTCCTGAAATAAGGAGAGATTGAAGCCACAGGAGAAAAATGTGTTGACAGAAATGGAGGGAAAGGGGCTCAGGGTAAAAAGGAAAACAGAGGCAGATAGAGCCTCTGTCAGGTTCATTTTGCCCCATGACAAGTTACAAGGACCTAATTCTAGGTCTCTTTTCTTACCTCACCTGCTAGAATGTCCAGCCTCATCCTCTTTGAGGCATTTGTCCAAAGCAGCCCCTTGCCCCTAGTGACCAATTCTGACCAAGTCCTCCCCAGTCAGAGTGCCTGGGAAGAAAAAATCAACAGCCCGAGGCCAACTTGCCCTCAATAGAGCTTCAGACAAAGCCACATGCACAGGGAGAAGCGGCTTCTTGTTTAATGTCTGCTCAGCCGACAAGGATCATGAAACGTTAGTCCCAGCCCTAAACCCTGAGCCAAAGCCAAACAGGAATTGAAAGAAACGAAGGATAGGGAAGAACAAAATGGGCTGCAGCTGTGTGGACATCCTCTGCGGGCCCCAGTCTGCTGCCCTTCCTCCTCGCGCCCACAAGCGCTGGCATGTGGTGTGCATGCCATTCCCCGAGGGCCTTCCCATTAAAAAAACATAATCTTCAGCTGCACTGCAGGGTAATAATGTCACATCAACTCCACGGAGAGCTAAAGCTTAGTTTTGGCCTAATATGTTTTTAGGCAACTCATTTTTGCGGCAGTGGCCACTGCCTTCCTGTCCCCCTCCTTTGTACAAACTTCCACGGTGCCAATGGCATCTCCCTGCACCCACCGTGTCAGCTGTAGCTATGTTTCAGATGGATGTTCATCTTCGAGCCTGAGAAGCAAACTAGTGGAGACGTGGGAGGGTCCTGATGTAGAAATCTGCAGACCCCTGTCCCTGCTTCCAGAATAAAGACAGGCGTGTGTAGAATACTTGTCCTACATCTCACTGGGGAAGTGGCTTTCTTTCGGGTGCTCTCTCTGCATAACAACTGCTACAGGACAGTCACGATCTCCCCCTCCAAAGATTCAGCCGTCCATCGGGTCCATGGAGAGATGTGGTGACCCCCCATTTATTCACACAATAAATATCTATTAGCAGATATACACTGAGCTCTGGCTGTATGCCGAACACGGGACCAGACACAAGTCACCAAAGAGAACAAGACGTGCCCCCTGCCTCCGTGTCCTGAAGACTCTGACCAGTCTATGTAACAACTACTACATCCCTTCCCAACTCTGCATTCAGAAGTTGTCACATTGGCAGCTTGACATCAGCCATGTGGGAGAATTTACACTCCAGAAACTGGCAACCACTTCAGGGTTTTGTTATTGCTCCTTTGGTTTCTGTTGTGTGTTTTGTTTGTGTTTGTTTGAGGTGGTTAGCCAGAACATCACTGCATCGATGGCACGACTGAAGGGCTAGAGCAGAGAGCACATTTTTCTGCTTTAATGGACGGGGTGAGGCTTTTACACAGGAGATGGCATACTGGTTGTGCATTTCAAGCTGAGTAAGATTTCACCAGGCAGCAAGAGAGGAACAAAGAATTCCAGAAAGAATAACCTAAGTAGAGGCACAGAAGTTTCTCATTTAAAAAGTTCTAGGGATTCAGAGAAGGAAACCAATACAATCTGTTGTGCTACCCAGGAAAGTCTATTGGGCTTTAAAGAATAGATTGGTCTTTGGCAGATGCGTGGCGGGGAGGTGGGGAGGAAGTACAGGAGGGTGGAGCAGACACTGCCATCAGTATGATCAGTGTGGAGCTGGGCAGCTTAGCTTAGCTGGGGAGAAAAGACTGACACCTCCCTCTTCTTTCCTTCCCATCCTTGGAGCCCCCATGGTAGATTTTACATGTAAAGAAGAACACTGAATGAAGTTGCACAGAAAAACCACACCTTCTGTATGTCCTCAAATTGTAAGGGGCGGAGGGGGGTGGTATCTGTCTTTAGTTCCCATGCTAAGCAGAGTGTCAATTTCGCCGAGTTTACAGTGGTACTTTATCAGTACCACCCCCAGGTGAGAAATTCCTTCCTTAAAAAGCACTATTCTATTTTTAGTTTTTTAAGGAACCTCCATACTGTTCTCCATAGTGGCTGTATCAATTTACACTCCCTCCAACAGTGCAAGAGTGTTCCCTTTTCTCCACACCCTCTCCAGCGTTTATTGTTTCTAGATTTTTTGATGATGGCCATTCTGACCGGTGTGAGATGATATCTCATTCTGGTTTTGATTTGCATTTCTCTAATGATTAATGATGTTGAGCATTCTTTCATGTGTTTGTTGGCAATCTGTATATCCTCTTTGGAGAAATGTCTATTTAGGTAGGTCTTCTGCCCATTTTTGGCTTGGGTTGTTTGTTTTTTTGTTATTGAGCTGCATGAGCTGCTTGTAACTTTTGGAGATTAATCCTTTGTCAGTTGTTTCATTTGCAAATATTTTCTCCCATTCTGAGGGTTGTCTTTTGGTCTTGTTTATGGTTTCCTTTGCTGTGCAAAAGCTTTCATTAGGTCCCATTTGTTTATTTTTGTTTTTATTTCCATTTCTCTAGGAGGTGGGTCAAAAAGGATCTTGCTGTGATTTATGTCGTAGAGTGTTCTGCCCAGCAATCCCACTACTGGGCATATACCCTGAGAAAACCATAATTCAGAAAGAGTCATGTACCAAAATGTTCATTGCCGCTCTATCTACAATAGCCAGGATATGGAAGCAACCTAAGTGTCTATCAACAGATGAATGGATAAAGAAGATGTGGCACATATATACAATGGAATATTACTCAGCCATAAAAGGAAACGAAATTGAGTTATTTGTAGTGAGGTGGATGGACCTAGAGTCTGTCACACAGAGTGAAGTAAGTCAGAAAGAGAAAAACAAATACTGTATGCTAACACATATATATGGAATCTAAGCAAAAAAAAAGGTCAGGAAGAACCTAGGGGTAAGATGGGAATAAAGACACAGACCTACTAGAGAATGGACTTGAGAATATGGGGAGGGGGAAGGGTAAGCTGTGACAAAGTGAGAGAGTGGCATGGACATATATACACTACCAAATGTAAAAGAGATAGCTAGTGGGAAGCAGCCGCATAGCACAGGGAGATCAGCTCGGTGCTTCGTGACCACCTAGAGGGGTGGGATAGGGAGGGTGGGAGGGAGGGAGATGCAAGAGGAAAGAGATATGGGGATATATGTATATGTATAACTGATTCACTTTGTTATAAAGCAGAAACTAACACACCATTGTAAAGCAATTATACTCCAATAAAGATGTTAAGAAAAAAAGCACTATTTATTCCCTTCCTTCTCCCCAATAACACAAATAGTGAGTGGAAGAATTCTGTATTTTATGGTTTAAATTATGGTTTAAAAATTAGCACAGGGACTTCCCTGGCAGTCCAGTGGTTAAGACTTCACCTTCCCATGCAGGGGGTACAGGGTCGATCCTTGGTTGGGAAGCTAAGATCCCACATGCTTCGTGGCCAAAAAAACAAAAATACAAAACAAAATCAATATTGTAACAAATTCAATAAAGACTCTAAAAAAATGGTCCACACGAAAAAGTCTTTTAAAAAAAAAAATTAGCACAAAGACCATCACAGTAAAATGGCCAAAATCCACAACACTGGTAACACTAAATGCTGGTGAGGATGTTGCACAACAGGAATTCTCACTCATGGCTGGTGGGGATGCAACATGGTGCAGACACTTTGGAAGACAGTTTGCCAGTTTCTTACAAAACTAAACACACCCCTACCATACAATCCAGTAATTGTGCTCCTTGGTATTTACCCAAATGAGTTGAAAACTTACGTCCACACATAAACCAGTACACAGATGTTTATAGCAGCTTTATCCATAATTGCCAAAACTTGGAAGCAGCCAAGATGTCCTTCAGTAGGTGATAGATAAATAAACTGTGGTGCATCCAGACAATGGAATATTATTCAGCACTAAAAAGAAATGAGCCATCAGACAAGAAAAGACACAGAGGACACTTAAGAAGCCAATCTGAAAAGGCTACACACTATATGATTCCAACTATGTAACATGCTGGAAAGGGAAAAACTATGGAGACAGTAAAAGGATCGGTGGTTGCCAGGGGCTGGTGGGGAGAGAGATGGAGCATAGAGGATTTTTAGGGCAGTGAAGCTAACCTGTAGGATGTTATAACAGTGGATACATATCATTATATATTTGTCCAAACCCACAGAATGTACAACATCAAGAGTGAGCCCTAATGTCAGCTGCAGACTTCGGGTGATGATGACGTGTCCGTGTAGGTTCATCAGTTGTAACAGATGCACCACCCACTAGAGAAAGTTGATAAGGGGGGAGGCAGTGCCTGTGTAGGGACAGGGGGTACATAGGAAATCTCTATACTTTCCCCTCAATTTTGCTGTGAAACCAAAACTGTTCTAAAAAATAAAGTGCATTTTTCAAAAAGATTTTAAAACTTAAGGGAAGTAGCCTGAGCCTTTAAGAGGCCCCTGCTCCTCCAGGACATTAGCCTCCACCCCCAGCCCAGCCCCTGAGGAGGGCTGGAGGTTGGCCTCCACCTTAGTCCCTGGAGCCACCAGATGGCGCTGTTGCAGCTGTCAGCGCTCCCGGGGCTTGAGGCCAAATTGTGAGGACCCTGGGTTCCAGCAGCAACACCTGACAAGGATTCTTGTCATCACTGGGGATAGATTCCTCAGGAGGACTGAGACGAAGCTGGGAGAATGAGGAGGGTGTGGAAGAAGGAGGAAAGAGAAGTCTGATGTGGGAAGGAAAGTGATGATCACCTGTGACAGCTAAAGGTTGGCTCAGAAGGCGTCAAGGCGTGTCATCACTAAGACTGCCCTGCGGACAGTTTTATTTAAAAGGGCAGAGAAAAAGAGCAAATTGGAGGGATGCATTTCCATCCATTTCACACATGGCTTTGGAGGACAGTTTAAGAATCCCCCCCTGGACTGTAAGGAAATGGTGAACACACCTGGTTCAGCTCCAGGAAAATGGTTTGCTGGGTGAACAGTGCACACCCTGCGTACCATCTCCAGGCTGCAGTCTCAGAGCCCAGGCGTCTGGGTCCCGCCTCTGCCACATACTGCCTGGGCCTTGCCAAGCCTCTGTGGACGCATTTGTAAAATGGGGATGATATTACAAACGCCCTGTCATAGCCATTCTGAGATCATTTACGTGATAGTATCCTGTGACCTGGAAAACCTTTGGAATCATTATTTTTACCATCAACATACTCTGCATGCCCCCAACTCCAACAGCTGTTCCCACACCCACAGAAGCGTCACATTCACCATAGCTGTGCTCTCAGTAGGATTGTATTTGTTTTTTAAATTTTTAATTGACGTATAGTGGATTTACAATGCTGTGTTAGTTTCTGCTGTACAGCAAAGTGACTCAATTATACGTATATATATTCTTTATCATATTCTTTTCCATTATGGTTTATCACAGAAAATTGTATAGAGTTCCCTGTGCTATACAGTAGGACCTTGTTGTTTATCCATCCTATATAATACAATATATAATAGTTTGCATCTGCTAACCCCAAACAGGGGAGTTTGGGGTCCACTGGGATTTTACAATCCTCATTGTTGCCTTGTCTGAATCACTGCGATAACCGCAGACCAGTCTCCCATTTGGCATCTCTCAAAATCCATCCTACCAAAGGTCACCAGGACACTAAAGCAGTGCTGACGTCATGCTGTCCCTCGTTCAGGTACCTCTTGAATGGTTCTCCCATCATCTTCCACGTGGAAGAAGGGCTCCTTACCTTGGCATTCAAGGCCTTGCAGGTCGTCACTGCTTCCTCCCCTCCCGCACGTCCTCCTCTGGCCCCAGTGTGTGCCCTGCCTCCCTGGACCATTCACTGTCCCCTTAGCCTGGTCTTTCACCCCTTGCCCCGGGCGTGCCATGGTAACTCCCTTCTCCCACCCTCCAGCTTCTCCTGGGAAAATCTTAACACATCCTCTAACTCATCTAAAAGGACCCTTCTTTAAAGAGGACTTCCATAACCCCTGTTTCCTCATCCTGTCACTGAATTCCTCCCAAATCATGTAGGTTTCATTTCTATCCCTGCATTACCTATAGCACATCTTGCAGCAATAAATCCTTAATGAACGGATTTGGGGTTTTGTGCTTCATTTATCTCCCGACCGAAGCATAAAGTTCTATAGGGAGAGAGTGCCGGCTGGGTTTTCCCTGTATGCCCATGGTCTCCAGTACAATGCTTTGCCCTTAATAAGAGATCAATAAGTATTTGCTGAATTGACTTGAAGGAGTAGAATAGCACCAGGGTCTGAAGGGACTTGAACGAGATCAGTGAAGATCTTATGGCGAATTGTTAAGAATTTAAATTTGACGTGAGATGAATACAAACCACTTTTTAAAATATGCTTAGTTATCTATGCAAGTTTTTTTTCCACCTGACAGTTATAGTTTCTCCATGTAAATTGCCAACAGTGGCTTATGTTTCTGTGTCGTAGTGTCCTATAAGTATAATCAGTAGAAATCAAGGTTACTGCATTTCTGACCCTCTGTTTCTACCAGCCCCTTCTGCTTCCCTCCAGATGTTTTCAGGGTTTGATGAGAGCATTTTTGCATTTTTCTCTGAGCAGTGGTTCTCCAAGAGCAAGCCTTAGACCCACAGCCTGAGAGTAACCTGGGAACTTAGAAATGCAAGTTATCAGGCCCCCTGCAGACCTACTTAATCAGAAACCCATGGGGGGGGGGGGGGGGAACAGAGCAATCTGTGTTTTAACAGCTTTTCAGGGGACTCTGATGCAAATTAAACCCCTGTCCTTGACACTTCCTGCTCAGAAGTGTGGTCGGGACCAGCAGCATCTGCATTGCCTGGGAGCTTGTGAGAAATGCAGACTCTCAAGCCTCACCCCTAGACCCACTGAATCAGCATTTGCATTTTAACAAGACCACTGATGAGTCTCAGCAGGCTCAAATTTGAGAAGCTCTCTTCTAGAGCACTTTGGGAAAAAAGATGCCTTCCATTAGGAAATTGTCATCAAGGAGAGTGGCTGACTGAAAACTGCCACACATTTCTGCCACTTCTTCCACTAAGGGCTGGTGTCTACGTCCTATCCCCTTGAATCCGTGCTGGCCCGTGACCTGTTTGGATCAATAGACATGGCCATGGTGATGCTGTCTACCCTCCAAGGCTGGGTTTTGAGAGACTTGAAGTTTCTGCCTTAGCCTCTGACAACACTGTCTCATGGGACTCAGCCAACGTACTGTGAGAAGCCCCTGGAGATGCCAGGAGGAGGAGGAAAACTGAGGCTGTCTGGTCCCTGCCCCTGCTAGGCTCTCCCCATGACAGCAGATTGGTAGCTGTGGGAGTGAGTCATGGAGGGTGTCCCAGCCCAGGTGGGCCCACAAGGAGCAGAGGACACCCCAGCTGAACCCAATCACCCCACAGACTTGCAGTAGGTAATAAAGGTGGTTGTTTCAAGCCACTACCTTTTGGGATAGTTTGTTACACAGCAGTAGAAAACTGAAACAGTAAGCTAATGAGTGAATTAGTCACGTGTCTTCTGAAGGAGCCTCTGTCCAAAGTCATTTGCTAAATTATAAAATTCTGAGCATTATGACTTTCATGTATTTTCCCTGAAACTCTCAAAAGTAGGTAGTTGTAACTATTTGCAAGATGAATAAGCCTGTGAGTGTAGGGCTGCACTATGGAAAACCAAATTTCTCATACAGCACGGGACAAAATCCACGTCATTCGACAAGGGCCATTCATGGACCAGGATGGGTGAGCATAGTCGGAAGAGAGTTCTATTCCTTTGGCCGGAAGCAACTCAATATACCCAACAATTTGCTCTAAAACATAAACTGTTCACTTTAATTTTAAATGTTGGTACTTATAGTCGGGAAAAAAACCCTTTATATTCTAGAAAAACAAATTCAGGAAGGACACTGCTTCATAATTCCGGGTGTATCGATCATTAAATTCGAGTCAGTCGATTTGTACGGAGCTCCAACTGTAGTTAAATGTATACCAAGTAAACTAGCGTTGGCCCTCAAAACGCTGAAGCTCCTGCAAGCAAAGGGGACCTAGTAAAGTGGAGGGGAAAGAACCTAGGCTGAGAGTCAGGAGACCTAACAGCTGGTCCTGACTTTGCCACTGTCCCAACCCACCTCTGCTGGCAGAGAGGCCAAAAGCATCTTTAAGAAAACGGAGGGAGCGTGGTCCTCGCTGGATACAGACGCCCGACAGCTGGAGCTGGCACATCGGTGGGACGCACACAAGGGGAATTCCTCTGTCTCCTGTGAGCCACACGGTCTCCCCCTCAAGAGGCCCCTTTTCTCCCTGAATGTGCCCCATTCTCCTCCCTCCTCTCTGTTTATTCACAGCTGCAAGTGGCCCAGGAACATCGTCACCTAAATGTCGTCCACGTTATGACACCGGCATCCTCGGCGCCCACTTCTGGGCTCAAATTCCTAAGGAAGACCATCTGATTGGCCAAGGCTGTGGGAAAACCGAGACATGGGCAGTGCGGTGTTGTCAGGTGACCATCCCCAATTTACTGTCATGGGGTGTTGGGGTTCCGAGTCTCACAGTTCGACCACCCAGGGCTGCAAGGGAGGCAGTTCCCTGAGAAGGTGCAGTAATTCTCATCCCTTCACAGCCATTCTCCAGCTGGGATAGTTGGGGCTAATCCTAGAGTTTGCTCTTCCTCAACTGTAAAGTGAAGGATTTGGTCAGATGATCTCAAATCTCTTTCTTCCAATACCAATGTCCTGTCATCCATAATGCAAAGCAGAACATAATGGCAAAATGCAAAGGACCCAGGCCCACCTGTTGTGAATACAGGGACAGCTATGTGCCCAAGACTTGAAACCAGCAAAGATCCAGGGCAAGAGGTATTTTCAGGACCACCTGCAGAAAACTGGGCACAGCAGCAGAACTATGTGTCCAGGTACCAATACTCCTTGGACCACGTGCCTCTAGGACCAGATGACTTTAGTTACACAGGGTTGGTTATGAGCATAGCTATGAAAATGGTGATAGAAACTGAGGGCCCAGCTTCCCAGTTCTGCCCCCCTCTCCTCTCCATGAACCGCTGCCTTCCCTCACAGGGCTCCCAGCACAGAGCCTGCATATATAGTAAGAGCTCAAAGGCCAAAGCATCACATTTATTTATTTTTTTTTTTGGTGGTACTCGGGCCTCTCACTGCTGTGGCCTCTCCCATTGCGGAGCGCAGGCTCAGCGGCCATGGCTCACGGGCCCAGTTGCCCCGCGGCATGTGGGATCCTCCCGGACCGGGGCACAAACCCGCGTCCCCTGCATCGGCAGGCGGACTGTCAACCACTGCGCCACCAGGGAAGCCCCAAAGCATCACTTTTAACAAATCACTTTTCTGATCCTTCCATTTCTCCCATTTATATATCTATTGATCAAAACTAGAATCAAACATATCACTTATGCTTTAGTGTGAATTTAAGTCAGTGAATCACATCTCCCGAGGTCTTTGCATTTCGCCCCATTTATGAAAAGAAAGGTGTTAATTTTAGGCAGGTAGGTAAGTAGGTAGTAAAGAATTCTTTTTCTCTTTCTCTTTTTTTTACTTAAATTTTTCTTTTCAATGTAAAGGGTCTTTCTTAGAGCCATCATTACAGAGACTAGAGGGTCTATGCCCCTCACTCAGTGCCGAACACATGAGGGCATATGATGCGGAGGCAGGGACAGCATGCAATCAACAATAAAGGACTAAATCAGCCACGTGTATGTCATTTGGTACCCTGTGCAGAAGGCCTGCAGTGGGAAGGCATCGTCTCCATGTCATGAACGTGTCACCAGAAGAGAAAGAGCAGGTGCAGAGCCATAGGAAAAGCCTGTTCCAGCCACTCGTCTTTGCTGGACCCAGTATGGCTAGAGGAATGCCCCTCGAGGCCACCTACTGGCTCTATTCTGGCTCTAGGGTCGGCCATCGGTGACCAGCTGACCCAGGAGTGTGAAATAAATGATCACTGTTACAAAGCCTCTGAGGTTTTAGAGCCATTTGTTATATAGCAGACTCATAGCAAAAGCCTAGCACAATAAAGGAATTAAACATTTCTGCAAAGAGTTCAGTGTGTTAAGGATGCCAGGGGCACCCACATCAGACTCCAACGCAAAGTAAGGCTTCGTTAGGGAAACATTCCCTGCAAAGCTGTCTGTGGGTTTCAGGATCACGCAGTCTACTGAGGGCAAGGAAAGCATTTCAGCAGG
>NW_006792683.1:5287994-5320064 GCF_000442215.2 Lipotes vexillifer
GAAGTCTCTGTTGAATATAGCTCTTCACGTGCCCAGCAAGACAGACTCTGTCCTGCTCCAATCACATGACAGTTCACAGCCAGAGGCACACAGTGGAGGGGGTGCTGACCAGAGCCAAATGCCGTCATTCTCAACCCCATTCAGGCCATTTCAATAAAGCATCACATCATGTGAGGAAATACGAGCACAAAAGAGAGCATTGTTTCCATGAAAACTAAGTTGAACACTTTGTAAAGACTCAGCGATGCAAATAGATTTTTTTTTTTTTCTTTACTTCAGAAAACAATTTGGCAGTTTTGGGGGATTTTTTCAACTGTGGTAAAATACACAACATAAAATTCACCATCTGTTATGGACTGAATATTTGTATTCCCCACCCCCAATTTATATGTTGCAGCCCCACCCCCCAGTGTGGCTATATCTGGAGTTGAGGCCTCAAAGGAATTAATTAAGGTTAAATGAGGTCATGAGGGTGGGACCCTGTCTGATAGGATTAGTGTCCTTAGAAGAAGAGATGGCAGAGAGCTCTCTCTCTCCATGCATTCACAGAGGAAAGACCATGTGAGGACACAGCAAGAAGACTGTCTACAAGCCAGGAAGAGGGCCTTCACCAGAAGCCAAATTTGCCAGCATCCTGACTGTGGGCTACCAGCCTGCAGAACTGGGAGGAAATAAGTGTCTATTGTTTAAGCCCTGCAAACATGGGCTTGTTATGCAGCCCAAGCAGACAAATACACCTTCTCCACCACATTTTATGTGTATAGTTCAGTGGCATTAAGTACATTTGCATTGTTAGGCGAAACTGATTTTTTAATGTTGTTTAATTAGGAATGAGATGAAGGTAAAAAATTTGAAGATGAAATCATAAAAGTCTAGAAGAACTCTGCATTCAGATTACTTTCCAAGCATCTCTAAACTCTCATTTCTTTATAAGGACCCAAACTGGAAAACAAAACTTTGTGATGGTTGTTTATGAAGAAAGTCAACGGAAAACTTTGACCAGTGACACTGCTATTCCAAAAACCTTCCACCCAAGAGTCAACAAATGAATGTTCTTGACGTGATTAAGTGAGAATGGTTAAGTAGGTGGGATTTATTTTTCAAATTTTCCTTCTTTGATCCTCTTGGTTGACCAGCCATTCCCAGTGTTGATCAAGTTAGATAAGGAAGTTTGTACGGATTCCATTCCATGTGGCTGTGCCTTCAAGGATGAATGGGTTTCCACCAGGCAAAGGAGGGAAAGAACAATAGTCCAGGTGGAGGAAACAGGCAAAGCCACAGAAGCATGACGGTACATGACATATTAGGGAACTGGGGAGATGTCAAGTGTGACTGGGACATTGGATCATGAGGGCATCCGAGGAGAAAAAGTCAGAAAAGTGTGCTGGTCCCAAATCGCATAAGCCTTTGAAAATCATACTAAGACATTTGGACTCGATCCTGTGTGCAGCCCCTGAAGGTTTTCCTTGGGGTTATGCTCGGGTGCAAGCTATTGTCAGATACAGCACAGGAACTAAAGGAATGGGTGGCTGGTATCAGTTGTTTCCTGCAAGAGTCCCTATAAGAGATAACAAGGGTCTGAAATAAGAGTAGCAGCAAAAATGGAAATGTGGAAGCAGACACAGCAGGCATTTTTTCAAATAAAATTGACACTTCATGGAGAAAAAGAAGATGTTTTCAAGGCTGGTGCAAAAGTTTCTAGTCTGTTTCAATAATGGTTAAGATTGGAAATTTCCTTCAGGTAGGAAACTGGCCTGGAGCTTTCTGCCAAGCAAATATCTTTTTAACATGGATAAATGAATTTTAACTGACTGCTGGATATTCCTGTTACTGTCACTTGGAGCAGGAAGTGAGAAGGGGGCTTGAGTGGGAGAATTCAACACCCCTCTGGTTCACAGTGACCTGAACCATCAAACAGGATAACAGCCAGGATGCTGAGCTCTCCTGGAATCAGCTACAGAGCCAGATGAGAGTTGAGGTACTGGGTGTGATCCCTATAGTATGGTTTATCGAGCATATAGAATATGTACCAAGAGTATGTACCAGAGGGGCTTCGGCTTCCCCGGTGGCGCAGTGGTTGAGAGGCCGCCTGCCGATGCAGGGGACATGGGTTCGTGCCCCGGTCCGGGAAGATCCCACATGCCACGGAGCGGCTGGGCCCGTGAGCCGTGGCCGCTGAGCCTGCGCGTCCGGAGCCTGTGCTCCGCAACGGGAGAGGCCACAGCAGTGAGAGGCCCGCGCACCGCAAAAAAAAAAAAAAAAGTATGTACCAGAACAAAATGTCTTCAAAAATCCTCTTCCAATAGAGTTGGACAAAAATACCATCATTCCTTGCACATAATAGGACTGTTAAGTTGAAATCAATTGAAATGCATTGGTCATGTTCACCAAGACAAACCTCATTCCCTTCCATTTCTTTCCCATACAGGAGTCTTTACGACAATTTTAGGAGAGTCTGAGCCTTAAGACCTTCTTCATGACTCAGAGGACTCAGCACTCATTATTTGACTGTGAGTATCAACAGCCATAATTCACACTGTCGCTACATCTTTTTTATTTTATTTTAATTTTTTTTTTTTTGCGGTACGCGGGCCTCTCACTGCTGTGGCGTCTCCCGTTGTGGAGCACAGGCTCCGGACGCGCAGGCTCAGCGGCCACGGCTCACGGGCCCAGCCGCTCCGCGGCATGTGGGACCTTCCCGGCCCAGGGCCCGAACCCGTGTCCCCTGCATCGGCAGGCGGACTCTCAACCACTGTGCCACCAGGGAAGCCCCCACACTGTAGCTACATCTTTTAAGTGTGTATTTAACAATTGGAAGCATGAATGGACACGTGAATTTGAGTTAACTCTATGATTGTGTTGATCTTGCCTGGAAGGTGCTTAGAATTTAATAAGAGAAATAGGCTGATATAGAAATAATTATAATACAAATTAAAAGTTAAAAATACCATAGAGAGGGAAGAGAGAGAGTGTTCCTATAATTCAGAGAAGCCAAATTTTATCATCTTAACCTTGTGAAAGTATTATCCATCCTCTGTGGGCTCCATTTTTTTTTTTTTTTTTTTTTTTTTTTCTTGCGTTATGCGGGCCTCTCACTGTCGTGGCCTCTCCCATTTGCGGAGCACAGGCTCCGGACGCGCAGGCTCAGTGGCCATGGCTCACGGGCCCAGCCGCTCCGCGGCATGTGGGATCTTCCCGAAACGGGGCACGAACCCGCGTCTCCTGCATCGGCAGGCGGACTCTCAAGCACTGCGCCACCAGGGAAGCCCTGTGGGCTCCATTTCTAACTAGTCTGGCTCTACTCTCTGGCCACTGCAAATGCTGTTTCCTAAAGCAGCCTTCATGTCTTGTATAAAGTTCTTCCACCCACTCTTACCCCACTACCCAGTCTGAGACAGGTGGTGTCTGAAGATCTGGGGTGGGTGCGTACGTGAGGACGGGTTTATTCCATTCAAGGAGCTCAAGCTTTATTCAAGTTGCGCTCCAGACTGGATTTTATTGGAACCAGTCTATACTCTCTTGGGTGCTAACTTCCTGAAGTTGGCTGGGAAGAGTACACATTATGGGAAAATCCAGGAATGTCTAGATGTGGTAAACATACCAATGTTCCTCTGGTATGCACAGCCAGACTCTGCTCCTAGAATAGGTTGTTGATCTGTTTACCCTGAAGGCAATTAAGCCTGAGCTCCTCTGGAACATCTATTTCACATTCCTTATGTCCTTCTGGAAAGCTTCCATTAGAAATATCTTTGTGTATTTGTGTATTTGTGTAGTGAGGTGGATGGACCTAGAGTCTGTCATACAGAGTGAAGTAAGTCAAAAAGAGAAAAACAAATACCGTATGCCAACACATATATATGGAATCTAAAAAATGGTTCTGATGAACCTAGGGGCAGGACAGGAATAAAAACGCAGATGTAGATAATGGACTTGAGAACAAGGGGAGAGGGAAGGGTAAGCTGGGACGAAGTGAGAGAGTAGCATGGACATATATACGCTACCAAATGTAAAATAGATAGCTAGTGGGAAAGAGCCGCATAGCACAGGGAGATCAGCTCGTTGCTTTGTGACCACCTAGAGGGGTGGGATAGGAAAGGTGGGAGGGAGACGCAAGAGGGAGGAGATACGGGGACATATGTATATGTAGAGCTGATTCACTTTGTTATAAAGCAGAAACTAACACACCATTGTAAAGCAGTTATACTCCAGTAAAGATGTTAAAAAAAGAAATATCCTTGTTAACTTTTCATGATAGCATCTCAGGCTGCCAGCAGTAAAATGAACCGAAGTACGAGCAGTTGGATTAAATTCTAGATCAAGATGCTGAAACTCTTCTAAAATGGGGCCTAGAGACAAAATGCTCTAGGTTAGTTTAGATGCAATTTTTGATCTTATGATCTCTTCTAATCCTAGAATTCTGTAAGTGCCTAAACTCATTGAAAAAAATTACATATCAACGAAAAGGCTACCACCAACTGCATACTAAATACTTAATATATGCCAAGTTCTTTAAGACGGTAAGAACAGTCTCACTGTTCTTACTGACAATAAGAGACTGACAATGAGACAGTCTCTTATTTAATCCCCACAGTACACTTAAAGAGTAGGTATGAATAACTCCCTTTTAGAGACAGAGAATCTAAGACTCAGAGAAGTCAAGCAACTCTGCGAAAGTCACACAGCTGGAAAGTATCAGATCAGAAATTAGAACCCAAGTCTGTGTGATACCAAAATCTTTACCTTTCTATCAGAGACAAGCTCAGTTCTTGGTGTGAGGCCAACAAATTGAATTGTCTGAACAGTAACTGATAAAAATCTGGGATCATAATGGAAATGACGTTACAGAAAGCATTTTGCATAATAAAAGAAAAAGGGTCTCCACCGCCTGGGAATTTCTAGTCTATAAAGCAACACGGGGCATGCCGCACAGTGAGAAGAAGCTGAAATTGAATGATCTTATTCATGCCCTTCCCAATCCCACCCTAAGGTAGGGAAGCTAGGAGGTCATGGGCTCCTGGGGTCCTCTCAATTCTTTTCCCACTATAGCTGTCCTCAAGCAACTACTATAAAGAGGTAATACAGTTCCAATTTTCACCGGTATGGCGCGCACTAGATATCCTCACCAATTCTCCCAATGAAGATGAGGAAAAGTGTTGGCCAAACATCTCTTTAAAAGCATTGATAAGATGGCAAATAGCAGAGGACATTTAGAGGCCAAATAAGAAGAAACTCAAGGAGGCAAATCTGCTCTCACCTTGATGGCATTTTCTATAGCAAATGGATTTGAGCTTATATCTTAAACTTAAGGGTACAGAAGGATAAAGATAAAAGTTGGAATTATATACACACACACCAGGCAAACACTAACCACAAGAAAACTGGTATGAATGTATCCATATATATTAATATCCAACAAAATAAACGCGAAGGAAAAAGCATTACCAGGGTATTAAAGGCTCAATCCACCAGGAATATTTATCAATTCTAAAATTTTATATACATAATACAATAGCTTCATTAGCTACAAAGCAAAAACTAACAGAGCTAGATAAATTTACGATGATTATAGGAGATGTCAGCCTACCTTTAACGCTGGGGTTCCTTAGAAAATAGCCTGAAGCAAAGTTTATCCAGGGGGTGCTATCCTAGGGAAGCAAGATAAATAAAATATATATCACCACTATCCCACCGATGCCCCCAGCCCCCATGCTACATGATCCTCTTAGGGAAAGGTCAAGTCGCGGAGTTAGTAGTTAAACTCACTTCAACTGGTCAATCTATTTCTCCTCCTCCCTGAAAAACCAGACACGTGAAATCACAAGAAAGAGATACTGGGTGATCTGAAATCATGATTTACTTTCAACCAAGTCAACAAGCTTCCTTAATAGCAAGAAGCACCTATTGAATCTCTAAGCACTGTAAAAGAAAATTGTATTAGTCAGGGTACCCCAGGGAAAGACGACTAGGAAATATGTTATATATGCATATTTAGAGAGAGAAGATTTACTATAAGGACTTGGCTAACGTAATTACGACGGCTGACAAGTCCCAGGTGCCGGTGACTCAGCAAGCTGGTGACCCAGGAGAGCTGAGGGTGCAGTTTTTGTCCAAAGGCCAGTTAAGATCAAGATCAAGGAAGAGGCAATGTTTCCGTTCAAGTCTGAAAGCAAGAAAAAGCCCACGTCCCAGTTCGAAAGTGATCAGGCAGGAGGAATTCTCCCGTACTCTGGGGAGGATCAGCCTTTTTGTTCTACTCAGGTCTTCAACTGATTGGATGAATCCCACCCACATGAGGGAGGACAATCTGCTTTACTCAGTCTATTGATTTAAATGTTAACTGTGTCAAAAACACCCTCACCGGGGCTTCCCTGGTGGCGCAGTGGTTGAGAGTCCGCCTGCCAATGCAGGGGACGCGGGTTCGTGCCCCGGTCCGGGAAGATCCCACATGCCGCGGAGCGGCTGGGCCCGTGAGCCATGGACGCTAAGCCTGCACGTCCGGAGCCTGTGCTCCGCAACGGGAGAGGCCACAGCAGTGAGAGGCCCGCGTACCGCAAAAAGACAAACAAAAAACACCCTCACGGAAACACCTTAACTACTGTTTGACCAAGTATCTGGGCACCCTGTGACCAGTCAAGCTGACACCTAAAATTAACTATCACAGATGCCATGCGCAGCATCCCCTCAATCCTTTGCCCAGAGGCTTCCTCACCAAGGAGCTCCTCTTGGAATTAGGGAAATGCTGCTGAGAGCTCTGAGAGCCTGTACACCAATGCCCATCATGAGAGGGATCCAGGCACATCTTCACTGTGACTGAGCAAATCAACTCTAACCAGTTCCTGCCCTTCTGGACCACACAGACCACTGTTCCTCATAGCACATCCTTCCAACACATGGTCAGGCTAAAGCAGTGCTTCTAAGACTAGAACGCGCATAGCAATCGCTCGGAGCTCTTGTCAACATGCAGATCCTGGTTCAGTCGGTCTGGGGTGGATCCTGAGGCTCAGTGTTCCTTGTAAAGTCCCAGGAGCTGTTGACGCTGCTGGTGCACAGACCACACTCTGAGCTATGAGGTCTAGAATAGCCATAGCTTCTTGACACCATCTCGAGAGACAGAAAAGGTCCAACTTTTCTCCTACTTCCCTTTCATTTATGACCAGGACTTGATCTATATCATATCTGCTCTTACCAACTCCAGCCCTATGGCTTAGACTTTATAACGAATATGATTCAGTCAGAGAAACTGGCTTATCTATTAGGATACTCAACCGGAAATCCTGTCGAAGATGCTACATTCCATTATACCTAGTCAGTGTGCAGGCGATGCTGTCTGATGTTCTGTCACTGTTCCTCTAACACACCCGTAGCCTCAGGTGCACAGCTCTAAACAGCTTAGCTTTGTCCTGCTGTTGTTTCTGTGGCATCTTCTAGGTTTAATTGCCATGCTACCCCCCATATACTACAAGCCCTCAAAGACAACAATAACACCACCACCATATTTAATAGTAAACATACTGCAGAATGGTTTTGTAGTATGCCTGAGTACACACTGTCCCACCTCCACGTGACACACATCCTTAAAAGCAAGCTTCACCTGCTCTGAAAGCTCTTCAGAGGCCGATGAGGAGAGCACTTCTTACACCTCGATGTTTTGCTTCTGTGCATATTTGCATATTTGTTTTGCATATTTCCCACTATAAACTACTTGAAGATAGAAACTGTGTCTCACACACCTACGGTCTGTGCTGTTCAGAACACCATCCAGAATGAATGAGTGAACTGATTTTACATTTATAATGTATAACCACCCTGTCAAGTAGGTCAGTTTTTCTTACCTCCACTTTGCTGATGAGGAAACCAAGGCTGAGAAAATAAGTGACCTACCCAAGGTCACACTGGTTGTTGCCAAAATTCTGACAGAGTGGGAGTACTCTGCCACATTACCACCCTCCCAACTCCCTGCATCTTTACTAGATCGCCCAAGAGGTTTTGCTGAATTTGCCCCTCAAATGAAGGAGTGTGACATGCCCTGCTCCGTAGGTGATGACTTAGTCACACATGGAAGTGTCATGATTTACCTGAGCTCCCAGAGCTAGCCACCGGCGCGTAGAGAACTGAATCCCAGTCTGAGTTCCCATGTGTCACCAGCATTGACTTCACATCTCCACCCTTACTGGGGACCAGTTTCTGCACAGGGTCCAGTCCTGTGCGATTATAGTGCTTAACCCCCAGGATAATGACCCAGGGTTAACTGTCAACTTCAGAATAGGATTTTCCAAAAGCGACTCTAGCTTTCAAGTGGTTTGAGTTTAGCATTTTAAAATGTGTACTATGTAATATTTTCCCCTTCTTTGGCATTTAAAATTTTCCATGTGTCTAAGTGAAATCCAATATGTGAATAAACACAAATTAACTCATCAAAATGAAAGCAGTAAGAGAAGCCAGTTATTTCCGAGACTTTTTGCCAAAGCCTCCCTTGACTCTCTCCAGAGAGGCAGAACCAGCTGTCTGCTGACATTCAAGTGACACTTTACAAACCTGGCATCCATTTTCAATAATTATTGCACATAAAAGCCCAAAAAGAGAAGTTGGGGACACAGGTCTGTCCAAAAAATAAAAGACACATAATACATTTAATTAGTAGAAATAGGAGTTGGGCTGGTGAGATACTTTATAGTCTTCCTTAATGTTTATTTTTTTCCTAAAACATGTTAGTTTTATAATTTTTTAAAAAAACTCAGTAAAAGTTCTAAAACTAAAGTTTACTGTTGACATGCCAGGTGACCTGAATCAACTCAGTCATTCAAAATTATCAGACTCTAGGTCCATCCACCTCACTACAAATAACTCAATTTCATTTCTTTTTATGGCTGAGTAATATCCCATTGTATACATGTGCCACATCTTCTTTATCCATTCATCTGTCAGTGGACATTTAGGTTGGTTCCATGTCCTGGCTATTGTAAATAGTGCTGCAGTGAACACTGTGGTACATGACTCTTAGAATTATGGTTTTCTTAGGGTATATGCTCAGTAGTGGGATTGCTGGGTCATATGGTAGTTCTATTTTTAGTTTTTTAAGGAACCGCCATACTGTTCTTCATAGTGGTTGTATCAATTTACATTCCCACCAAGAGTGCAAGAGGGTTCCCTTTTCACTACAACCTTTCCAGCATTTATTGTTTCTAGATTTTTTGATTATGGCCATTCTGACCAGCTTGGGGTGATACCTCACTGTAGTTTTGATTTGCATTTCTCTAATAATTAGTGATGTTGAGCATCTTTTCATGTGCCTCTTGGCCATCTGTATGTCTTCCTTGGTGAAATGTGAAGGAATTTTACTCCAATAAAGATCTATTAAAAAAAAAAAGTATCAGACCGTTTGCACATCCCATAGCTAAAGGTAAGAACTACAGGCCTCATCATCCGTTACCGTGCTCCGAGGAGTTGTGTGATCCAGACAGCAAAGCCCGGAACAAATTCTTCCACATATAAAAATATTTATTAGCGAGAAGGCACAAAAACAGCCATTCGTATAAGCTCTATGAAGGACCAGGGCTCGGACCTTTCCATGAAGTGTTAACTCAAGACAGACTTAAGAACATTCTAGCAGTGGTGTTCAGCTACCACACTAGTGCGATCAGTTTGCTCGAACCATCTGTTAATATCTGGACACAAGACAAATTGGTGTATCTGGCTTAGACAATACTCCAAAGTTTACAATTCGCTAACATTACCGGATTTCTACACCCTGTTCAAGCAAAGGCAAGGGTGTCTTTAAATAGTTCTAGCCAACTCACACATCCTGAACACCACTTAATTCTCCAATGAAAAATAGCTTCATAAATTTATTAGGCTCATTAGGGAGCCCTCTAGGGCTGACCAGAGATTAATAGCACAAAACCCTTACAGTACTAACATATTAACAACCACTCCCGAAGGGTATGTCCAGTTAGAATATTTCAAATGTTAACTAACAACCCCATAGAGGATTAGGAATGAACACACACACACACACACACACACACACACACACATACATGCCATTGTCTATACTGAAATAAAGTAAATTTTAAAAGTAAAATATTTAAAAGTAAAGTTTATGTACATATAACAGCTAGATAAAACAGAAGAATACAACAGTGACAGAGGGATTTTATGAAGACATATAAAAGGACAATGAAGCCTCCTCCCATAAAAACAAGAACATTTTTTAACCTTAGTTTGGTTCTTAATTACACAAAAAAATCACAGCTTAGTCTCTTCATTTTGAAAACCAAACAGAGCTCGAGGTAAGTGACAAGACTTGCCCAAGGTTGTGCTGAGAATTAATGGCAAAGCCAAAACTGGCACTAATCTTTAGTCTTCCCATGGTTGCTATGGAGCTTCTGGGGGGAAGAAACTTTTCAAATATAAAAATGATCCAGAACTTTTTGCAGAAAATATATATGAGAAAATAAAAATACGAAGGGTGTAATAAAGGTTATCCACAATTCCCGCGCTCAGATAGAGCCCCCACTGGTGCATCTCCTTCTAGACGTTAACACACCATATATCCACCCCTTGTCATTTTAATTTACAAAATTACATGATACCTCACATGTAGTTTTCTGGACCGCCTTTATTTAATTTGGTTTTATATAGGAAACAATCTCCCATGATATGTAACAGCCTTCAAAAACATGATTTCTCTAATGGTTACATGACAGCCACCATATTATCATTTATTTATTCATTCCTCTATTTTTGGACATAAAGGTTATCTCAAGGAGTTTGTTATAATCACTCTAAACTGACATTTTGCCCCTAGAATGTAACCCTATGAAGGTAGGTGCTTTGTTTGTCTTACTGATCATAGAACCCAGTCCCCCAAGAGTATCCAGTACATAGTAGAAACTCTATAAGAATGGATGACAGATGGACATGGATGGATGGGTGGATATGGATGGATGGATGGATGACTATGGATGAATGGATAGATATGGATGGATGGAGATGGATGGATGGATGGATGGATGACTATAGATGAATGGATAGATATGGATGGATGGAGATGGATGGATGGATGGATGACTATAGATGAATGGATAGATATGGATGGATGGAGATGGATGGATGGATGGATATGGTTGAATGGATGGATGACTATGGATGAATGGATGGTTATGGTTAGATGGATGGATGGATGGATGGATGGATGGATGGACAGACATGGACGAATGGATATGGATGGATGGATGGATGGATGACTATGAATGAATGGATGGATATGGATGGATGGACATGGATGGATGGGTTGATATGGAGGATATTTGTTTGCATCTCTGTTAACGTCCTGAAAGTCTTTTTAGTTTGAGCACTAATATTTATTCTGATTAAACTTGCTGTATAATATATAGGATACCAGTTTATCTGAAATGACTCTTTGTTCCATATTATATTTAAAATGTATTCATTTCTTATCAGACAATTATCTGAAATTATTTATTTACCTGCAATTCAAATTTTACTTGACTAGGCCATATTTAGATTTCCTAAATCTGACAAACATAATTCTTGATGTACCTTCACAAAACAGCCTGCCTAGAATGCCTCACTGGTCCCTGAGAAGAGCCTCAATCCTCTTAAAGAGTCTGAACCCACTGGCCTTTGGCAACGGTGAGTGCTGTAAACAGCCACTATCTTTTGAGCCCTTGATCTTCATGACTCAAGACAAATGAGTAAAGCAATAGGAAAGCGAATCCCCAGTCTTGATAATCAAAGAGCCAGAGCACGATCTCTCCAAACACAAATCACACGTAGGCAAACACAGAGTAAAAATTAAGACCACTGTCCTCTCAAGCTAACCTTTCTTCCAGCTGAAAACTTCCGAACTTACAGGTCCGTGGGGATCTTCACTTCTCAGCGGCACCATTTTATGCCAGTTTCCTCCTGGCGTAACCCCTGCACTGCATCCTCTTCCTTTATCAGGCCTAGACCTCTTTGCCCCTCAATCTAAATGACTACAGAAATGTTCGGACACACGCAAAAGTAAAAAGACCAACACCCATCATCCAGCTTCAACAAATGTCAACTCGTGGCCAGTTTTCTTTCACCTTATACCTCAGCCACTCTCCTTCCCAACATCACTGGATTATTTTGAAGCAAATTCCAGACATCATATTATTTCATCCATAAATATTTTAGTGTGTATTGCAAAAAAAAAAAAAAAGATAAAGATTTCCCTATATGTCCTGTAAATTTTTTAAAACAACTGGCTTTTTCAAATTAGGACCCAAATAAGGACTACATGTCAGTTTGATCGTTGTGTCTAAGTCTTTAACCTATAGGTTCACTCTCCCTATTCTCCTTGAATTTCACTGACTGAAGGAACAGGGTCGTTTGTCTTACCGAATTTCCCACGCCATAGATTTTTGTTAATTGCATCCGCCAAGGTGTGGCTTAACTGTCCCCTATAGTTCCTGACTGTAAACTGGCAGTTAGATCTAGAGGCTTGACTGGATACAAATTTCACCTTGGGGCAAGTATATTTCATGGTGGTTCTGTGTACTTCCTATTATATTACCTCAGGAAGTTCATGGTATCTGGCTCTCCAGTTTTTGATGTTAAATATTAATCAGTGGGTTCAGGTGGTGCCAGCTTGATTCATACATTAAAACGTCCCCCATCAGCTTTTTCACCCATTGGTTTTAGCATTCCCCTACTGATGACAATTACACAGCTCTATGGTTTCATTAAGGGTTTCAAAATAGTGATATTCTAATTCCATCTTTCCTTCTAAATTTAGTAGATGGATTTTTCCATAAAGAAGACATTTCCCTGGTCCACCCTTTAGTAAATGAGTATAGTTCGTACAAGAAAGACAGAATAAATGCTTGATTTTTCTCCCTCTATTTTGCTAGTTTGCAGAATAATCAAAGGTGACAAACTCCTCCAGAGAAAACAAATGAGCTTAGTTTTGTTGTTTTGAGTATCATTATGATTTCATGGATTTAAACACATGTATGTGCATAAATATTTATGTGTATCAATCCATTGAAGTGATTATGCTTTGCAACGTTCAAACTGTCCCATCTTTGGCCAGTGGGAGCGTCCGTGCCCTTTTGATATGACCCCAGTAACCTTTGATGGCTTTCTTGCTGATCTGACAAGATGTTCTTTGCTCCTCTTGCACAGTTCCTGACCCAAATCTGGATCAGCTATCTCTCCACGGATGCTTGGTCACTTGTACATTCTTATTCACCTATCGTTTCAATCTCCCCCTTTGATGATCAGATCACTCCCAATGGAACACTCTTGTAGAGGGGTCCAGAATAAGCCACTGTGGCATAAAAATTATTTTGAAGGCTTCCCTGGTGGCGCAGTGGGTTGAGAGTCCGCCTGCCGATGCAGGGGACGCGGGTTCGTGCCCCAGTCCCGGAGGATCCCACGTGCCACGGAGTGGCTGTGCCCGTGAGTCATGGCAGCGGAGCTGCACGTCCGGGGCCTGTGCTCTGCAACGGGAGAGGCCACAGCAGTGAGAGGCCTGCGTACCGCAAAAAACAACAACAACAACAAATTATTTTGAGCTGCTCCTGAAATCCCTTATCTGCCTAAAAGCCGAGCCTCCCCAAAGAATTCAATTGTCATGAATCCCAAGTCAGCACTACACTCAAAGAGACTGTCACAAAATTATCACAAATCCCATCCACTCTCTTATGGGACCATGTATCTTTTTAAGAAGAAAGATAACTGTTTTATATTTAAATATTTAAATTTTTGCCATAAGTGACCTTCTCTCCCCTGCCCAGATGGTGTATAAGCTCCATGTCCCAAGTGCCCTTTGAGTCACATTTCTTTGTCAACTCCCATGTGTACATATGTGATGAAAGTCTGTTTTTTCTTTTGCTAACTTGTCAGATTGAGTTTAATTTGCATGACCCCGAACACTGAACTTAAGAGAGCAGAGGGAAAGTTTTTCCTCTTACTGTTCTGATTTTCCTCCTGTACTACAGATCTATATACTTAAGGGACTGGACACTGCCATCTCTACAGCCACTAGACACCTTTCAAATTCAGCTTGTTCAGATATGAGCTCATCCTCTTTCCCCCACACCTACTACTTTATCAGTACGTAGGTATCAGTACTGAGAGTCAGGTTAGAGCAAGACACTGCCGTAAACATATGGACTTCATCCACACCCTTATGAAGTGGTCCTCTGCCTGTTCTGCCTGGGACCATCCAGTCCTCATGAAATGTTTCAGGACACTGAACCATATTGAGGACTCTCCACCAGCCACATGCCTTAATTTGCATGAGCCTGTGAGAAAAAAATCTTTGAAGAGGTCTGGCTGCCTGCGCAGGCCAGTATCCAAGAAGAAGGAAAGGACACGCTTCCCGGAGCATGAAGCTGTGTCTGATCTTATTTTGACACCGTCCTGGAAACAAGAGGCTGGGATGTAAAAGCCCAGTGGCTCTGAGATGCCCCTCTGGAGAAGCTGGAGTAGAAGGGAGAAAAGCACTAGAAAGTACAGAGCTTTTCAGGTGGACACAGCACAGACATCAGCCTGGGGGCAGGAAAAGCACCACGGGAAAAGGACAAAAGCTGTGGATAGCAGAGCAGAAGGACGGCAACCACTTTGATGTGAAAGACAAATCAAGATGGGGTGACTGACCTATGTTATTAGCAGCGCTATTCACAATAATCAAGACATGGAGACAACCTATATGTCCACTGACAGATGAATGGATAAAGAAGATGTGGTACATATATACAATGGAACATTACTCAGCCATACAAAAGAATGAAATAATGCCCTTTGCAGCAACATGGATGGACCTAGAGATTATCATACTAAGTCAGAAAGATGAAGACAAGTATCATATGATATCACTTATATGTGGAATCTAAAAAATGATACAAATGAACTTATTTACAAAACAGAAATAGACTCACAGACATAGAAAACAAACAAGTTTACCAAAGAGGAAAGGGGGTTGGTGAGGAATAAATTAGGAGTTTGGGATTAATAGAGGCAAACTATTATATACAGGATGGATAAACAACAAGGTCCTACTGTATAGCACAGGGAGCTATATTCAATATCCAGTGATAAACCATAATGGAAAAGAATATGAAAAAGAATGTGTATATACGTATAACTGGATCACTTTGCTGGACAGCAGAAACTAACACAACATCGTAAAACAACTATCCTTCAGTAAAAGAAATTAAAAAAAAAAAAAGACGGCATGGCTGAGGAGGGAAAAGACTGGACATCCTGCCAAGCAGTCAGATGGGACCTCAGAGCACTGAGATTTTGATAAATGTGAACTTGGACAGACTGGACACAAAAGCAACACCAGGCCCTCACCATCCAAGCCAAACCCCTGCCCCCAGCACCTCTACTTCCCAGATGCCACACCCATCAATCACCAGCTCTATGGATTCTGGCTCCTTCTCTCCTACAACGAGGGTCTCTGCCTTACTTGATGGTCTCCCTCCTGGATTACTTACCACACTGCCTCCTGGCTATTGTGGAATTTAGTCTCCCTCCCCTTCAAGCCCTCCTCTGTTGCACAGTACTCCAAACATTTTTTTTGCCCCCCTAAATATAAAGTATATTATAATATATATATATATAAATATATAAATATAAAATATATATATTTTTGTTTTGTTTTGTTTTGTTGTTTTTTTTGTTTTTTTTTCGTTCGCGGGCCTCTCACTGCTGTGGCCTCTCCCCTTGCGGAGCACAGGCTCCAGACACACAAGGCTCAGCGGCCATGGCTCACGGGCCTAGCCACTCCGCGGCATGTGGGATCTTCCAGGACCGGGGCACGAACCCGTGTCCCCTGCATCGGCAGGCAGACTCTCAACCACTGCACCACCAGGGAAGCTCTATATTTTTTATAAAATATAAAAAATCCAAAAATTGGAGCCCACCCCCAAATAGATTTATATTTATGTGCAAATCGAAACTGCCCTCCTGAACCAAAATGTAGGTATATTTAAGAACGTGAACCAAAGAGACATTAAAAAAGAAGGAGAAAGATAAACGGGCAGATGTGCTAATACTTTCTTTCATTTCCCCCAATAAGTTGTCTTAACAGCCTCACCTGTAGACTCCCTGCAGTTATTGAAGGAGCTTGGGATTGATGTGCAGCTGACATCTTAGCCAGACAGGACCAGATTATGAAACCCTGAACGTGAGTCTTAAACATCTAAAAAGAAAACTATTCTTAGGGCTGAAAGTGACAGGAAAGAGGTGAATTAAGGAATCTGTCTAAGATGTCACCTTTGACAGCAGAGAGTGAAGATAAATAAATTCACTTCCTGGTCCTACCTCCATTAAATTCAATCTACTCGATACACTCTTTGCCTAGAGCTAAACGAAATCTTCCTGGCTGGATTTTAAATTTCGTACTGGCCCTGGAATAAAACACGGACTTGGGTGGCTATATAATCATCAGATGTTGCTTAGCTGGTGACTCTTCAGATCAAACAAGGGTATTACAGGTATAGGAGCGAAGGACAGGGGCGCTTCTTGTAACAGGGACCCTGCTGCCTGGCAGCCGTCCCACCAGACTGCAGCCATGGAAAGGCCAAGATGGTTCTTGCAAGATCAAAAACCAATTTAGTCTGGCCCTAAAATAGATCTTCAAGCATCATTAAGACTCAGGTTTGCTTCTCCTGTTTTCCCATCAAAGCAAATTAGCCTAAAGAAAATAGCATTCCAAGTGACCAAAGGTTAGAAAAATTGTCCCGTAAGTGTTTTGAATTCTTTGTCACCCCCAATTTCTTTCACAACTGAGTTCGGTTCATCAGGGAGGTTCCTGGCATGGGGCTTGACAGCTTAAATGGCAAAACAGGATGTGTCCCTACCAGGACTCCTGCTTGGCTGCCATCTCCTGGAATTAATTGATCTTGTGGGGGTGGGCAGTTGTTGGTGGTAACTGTGGGGTTTTTTTTTTTCTTTTCTTTTCTTTTCCTTTTCTTTTTTATTTGAGAGCCTCAGATGGGCAGACATGGAACAGCTTCTCATTTGCAGGGAGCTTGGCTGGCCGGGGTGAGCTGAGGACACGGGAACTGCCTTCTTGGCCAAGGCAGGAAGTCAGCTGTAAGAAGCTACCACTTTTCCACCCTGGGTGGCTTTTTCTTTTTTCTCTCTCCGTCATTCATTTTGGAAGAAAACAGAAGTTTAATTTCAAACAGAGCACAGACCCTGGGAAGGGGGGAGAAAAGAAGGTAGCCCAGGGCTCCAGGATGGCCCGATAATTCTTGCCTCCACTTTTTTTTCTTACTTAATTAGGGATGCTGAGCCATCAGATTGAAAGCTGCTAGTGGTCCTTGGCCAGGCCAGAGGATGGCTGGTGACAACGAATGGTGGCAGACGGTACCCAAGGGCCCCCTTTCCACACGGTGGGGAGTTGGCATTAAGAGGTGCAGTCTCTCTCCAGCCACCTGGGCAAGTCCAAGTGTGAGGGGTTTTTTTTTGCCATTCCACCTGAGAGAAGCCTCTGTTTCAAGGAATGCTTCTGCACCAATGGGCGAGAAGTTTTAGCAGAACGAGCCAGCACCGCGGGAAACGGCGACATCATTTCAACACAAATTGGTTCTCTCTCGCCATTTTTCAGGTGCAGTTCAATCCCCCCAGTTTTTTCTCTTGATTTGAATCTCTTGCACAGATTAACTGCCTCCTTCCCACTGACTGTGTGATTTGCAGCTCTGCCCTCAGCCACTGGCGACTCCATAGAAGATGTGCCCAGAGGCACAAGGGAACAACCTTGCTCTGCTATGGACATTAAAAGGGCAGGTGGGCACATAGCGAAGGAAATGCTGTTTCTGTGGGTGGCATCTGACCACAATTCATGTCATCGCTCTCAGATAAAACAACACACTCTTCCCCAGCAGAAGCAGCAAAAGTGCATGATACAGTGTATTTATATGTTGGCTTGTCACAAGGAACCAAAAATAGGATGTTACAACACGGTAATAAGGTATGGGGTAATATTTAGACATGCATATAAAGGTCATTTTTAAGAGAGCGTTTCACCATTTTCATAACGATCCTGAATTATCTTGTTCCCACATCAGAGTGCAATGGACTTTGTACATCAGTAAAAGATGTATTTCCAGATCTTTAGGATGTTCCCAATTACTGAACCAAAATAATGCCCACTGAGTCACAGTTCTAGAAATATCTTCATCCCACAAATTGTCTTTTCAACTTTCATTAATATTTTCTCTCATACCACATTGCTATCTGTATTTCTAACAACAACAACAACAAAGAAATATTTTATCACCTGAAAAGCTGACAGTGTTTGCTGGGCCCCTCACCCCCTCACTAGCTGTGTATGTAACCCCAGATGGCCACTGGACAGAGCACCCATGGGTGACAAAGCATGTAAAACTGCACCTCTGTACCACCTCACACCGGTCAGAATGGCCATCATTAAAAAGCCTACAAATAACAAATGCTGGAGAGGGTGTGGAGAAAAAAGAACCCTCCTACACTGTTGGTGGGAATGTAAATTTGTGCAGCCACTATAAAAACAGTATGGACGTTCCTCAGAAAACTAAATATAGAAGTACCATATGATCCAGCAATCCCACTCCTGGGCATACACCCAGACAAAACTGTAATTCAAAGAGATAACATGTGCCCCTACGTTCATAGCAGCACAATTTACAATAGCCAAGACATGGAAACAACCTACATGTCCATCGACAGATGAATGGATAAAGAAGATGTGGTACATATACACAGTGGAATACTAGTCAGCCATAAAAAAGGATGAAATGATGCCCTCTGCAGCAACATGGATGCAACTAGAGATTATCATACTAAGTGAAGTAAGTCAGAAAGAGAAAGACAAACACCATATGATATCACTTGTATGTGGAATCTGAAATAGGGCACAAATGAACCTATCTATGAAAGACAAACAGACTCACAGACATGGAGAACAGACTTGTGGCTGCCAAGGGGGAGGGCGGAGGGAGAGAGATGAACTTGGAGTTTGTGATTAGCAGATGCAAACTATTATTGATACATTTAGAATGGATAAACAACAAGGTCCTACTGTATAGCACAGGGAACTATATCCAATCTCCTGGGATAAACCATAATGGAAAAGAATATTTAAAAAGTGAATGTATATAACTGAGTCACTTTGCTGTACAGTAGAAAATAGCACAACATTATAAATCAACTACACTTCAGTTTTAAAAATTTAACTTAACTTTCCTTTTCCTTTCCACGCTACCCAGACAAGGGCCTGTACGGCGTTGTTCTGGATTTCCACCATAACTTAAAGGGAAACTTTCACAGTGTCCGGAGCCCTTGATGTCCTGCAAATGAAGGAAGAGAATGTCCTCAAATTCCTTGCAGCAGGAACCCACTGAGGTGGCACCAACCTTGACTTCCAAATGGAACAGTACATCTACAAAAGGCCACCAACTCTTAAAATGGAAATAGGTTGATGGAAATGAAACAGTTTCTGGGCTTCCGTGGTGGCGCAGTGGTTGAGAGTCCGCCTGCCGATGCAGGGGACACGGGTTTGTGCCCCGGTCCGGGAGGATCCCACATGCGGCGGAGCGGCTGGGCCCGTGAGCCATGGCCACTGAGCCTGAGTGTCCGGAGCCTGTGCTCCGCAACGGGAGAGGCCACAGCAGTGAGAGGCCCGTGTACCGCAAAAATAAAATAAAATAAAATAATTTAATTTTAAAAAAATAAAATAAAATTGCACCTCTGCAACACTGAAAAAAACTACGTATTATGGACCTTCAGGGTTGATTTGAAGCTCAACACCAAAATACAATGTCCAAGAGTACGTGCTAACTTATCAAGAACAACAGATTTATAATTCAGAATCCGGCCAAGGACTGGCAGCAAAGACTGCCTGGCTTTCTTCTACATGGTTATAACTGGGGAAGACAGGATTTGAAAGTGGATATATTTGAGTTGAGAGAATAAGTCGCAATCTAGCAGGGTTTCACTTCTATTGACCATGGAGATGGGATTTCATTAGCCTTTGCCACTAAAATGATGTCCTCTTATCCAACTTCCCTGATGACTCATCACTCCTTTTTACGGGGCTTTTTAAGGAAGTTTTCAGAGGGCAGGATAAATAAGAATAGCTTGTGCACAAAATCTTATATCGAAGGCCATTGAATAAATGTGTTTGAAAAATCTGCCTTGTGTCTGTGCTATCAGTGTGCTTTGGCTGCAGTGAATCCTCTGCGTGCTTGTCATGCAGACATAAGCCACCGCAAGCCAACCCTGAATAGTGGTTCGGTGTGTAGGGTTTAGAACCAGACAGACACATCCAAATGGCATTCTGCTTTTAGCTCTTTGACCTCAGGCCAAGTGTTTATATGTTTAGCCTCATTTCTTAATTTGCAGAACAGAGGCAATAATATTGCACAGGGTTTTGGGGGGATTATATATATAAAGTGTTTAGCACAGTGCCTGAAAGTAGGTAGATATTCAAATATTTTGAAGGAAAAAGTGAGTTTATTTCTCAGAAACTCTTCCTGGGGCAAATCATCCAATTACCCAAATGATAAAAAAAAAACGGTTCTCAGTGTCTCACCCTGTGGAGTATTACTAATTTTCAGCTCCATCTGGATAATCTCTTTCTTTATAGGAATTCCACTCATAATTTTTTCTCATTACTCTTGATCACAATTCAGTTCTGTATGGGGAGACAGCACTCAGAGGAGACAATGGGGGGACCTAAACTTTACTTCTCTCTTTGACACCCAATTTCACAGTGTCATCAGGTGTATTTATCCAACTCCACTTGGTCACTGTCTGTAAAAATAACATTTTCTAATTCGTCGGGGCAGTGGTAGAGATAAATTAGGTCATTTTTGCACAGAGCCTATTAGCTCCTTAAAATGAAAGAATATATTCGTTTTATGGCATCAATTATGTTAATTGTTAATTTATGTTATCGATTAACCTTCGTATCATGATACTGCTTGCACAGGACCATCTTCTCCTAGTCTTCTCCCGCCCCCTCACTCCCCCCTTATATTTATCACTAAACCAAACTCTACCTGCTTTTGCTTTCACTGGCATCAGCAATCCCAATTCTGGGATCTGAGGCTAAATGATTTGGGACAAATCTCTCGATCTCCTGCCAATCTGACCAGGGTCATATGGTGATAAGAAAAAGAGGGGAGTGGGGGGCAAAACAAATGAGATAACATTTAAAGTCATTTTCGACCCCCTGATTCTGAGATAAGAATGGATACTGAATAAGCAAAGATGGTTCCTTCCCCCCAAGCCCTCCAAAGTCCAGATGCCCATGCTGGGCTTTCCATCCTGCTCCACAGGCACCTGCATCCCTGCCCTCTCTGGTGCTGAGAAGAATTCCCAGCTCCTCAGAGGCAGCTCTCCATGTCTAAAGTGTGACTTTAGGTTTGGCTGGGCTCTGCTTTCCCTGAGTAAGGCATCATCTCCACACTCTCCAAACTCCTCTTTCCCCTCCCATGGGGACAAACTCGGGAACAGGGCAAGGAAAGGGAAATGACAAATCCTCCATCCTGTGCCCAGGCTGGCATCGCTACCATTGATTTTTTTTTCGACCATTGATTTTTAATCAAGACAGACTCCTGGTAGCAATTTCCTTTCTTAGACCAACCTCAGAGCATGGCACGCCCTACAGTCCTTTCAGTTAGGAGGAAAAGACAACATCACCACGAACGAGCAAGAAAGGCCCTCCCCTCCATCATCCCCTGGCTGGCTCAGCCCTGAGATGGTAAGGAGATGGAAGAAAAGCCTGCCCAGTGGCCAGCCAGACTGTCTCCTACTTCATTTACCAAAAACTTAAATGAGCCAGGGCTTCCCTGGTGGCGCAGTGGTTAAGAATCCGCCTGCCAATGCAGGGGACACGGGTTCGAGCCCTGGTCCGGGAAGATCCCACATGCCGCGGAGCAACTAAGCCCGTGCGCCACACCTACTGAGCCTGCTCTCTAGAGCCGGTGAGCCACAACTACTGAGCCCGTGTGCCACAACTACTGAAGCCTGTGCACCTAGAGCCCGTGCTCCGCGGCAAGAGAAGCCACCGCAATGAGAAGCCCGCGCAGCGCAAGGAAGAGAAGCCCCCGCTCGCCGCAACTAGAGAAAAGCCCGCGTGCAGCAACGAAGACCCAACACAGCCAGAAATAAAAATAAATTAAATAAATAAATTTTTTTTTTTTAATTCAAATGAGCCAAACTCCACTGCTGAGCTGTCCTCCCCAGAGGCCCAACACTGACCTCACGGAACTAGGCAGGGCGGGTACAGAGGAAGACCCCGCGGGGCTCGCCCAGAGACCCTGACTGGAGGGGGACAGGTGCCGTCCGGCTGAGATTCTGGTCGCTTTGCCCCCAGGGCGCTCTCTGCGGCAGAGAGACGAGTTACACTGAAACCTTCCGGCACTGACAGCACCTGGTTCCACTCCTGCACCAGGTGTACCTGCACCAGGTGGAGAGGCCAGCGTGGGCACATACCTGGAAGCAACGTGACATGCGCCCGCACGTGCACGCACACGCACGACCTTGCTTCCCTCCTCGCCGTGTGCCCTGCTCATCTTCACCCCGTTCTGGTCCTGCCTGCAGCCTGGACTCGGATCTAGCGCCCAGCAGCCTGCAGTGCAGCATGGGGCCAGCACCAGGACAGTCTGCGTCCCCACCCTGGTTCTCACACACAGGAGGCCCTCGGGATGCTGGACCCCAATATCGGGCACCTCCCTCCATCACTGAACCCGGTACCCTTAGACTAGTTCCAGGGACCTAGTAGCCGGTGGTCGGCCCCTCTGCCTCCACCTGTCCACTTCCTCACCCACACTGCCTGTTCTCTTCTCCCTAATCCATCTTTTCCGACTCACGTCCTGGGACCTTCTCTGCCCTCCCGCCTGCACGGAAACCCAGGTCCAAAGCCTGGTCTAAACCCCTGGGCTTTACAGCCTGTCCACCTGGTTCACAACCCCGCCAGCCTGGGGGGCTGCCTCTGAGCTCTTTCCCCATTTAGTGTCCCCACCATCTCTCCCCGCAGCAGACACCCACTCCTCAGTGAGACACGGGCAGAGGTTATCGTACCCCTAGCCTAGTCCAAGACTGTGAGTGGTCCATTCTCCCCAATGGAAATACTGATTTTCAGTAGCATTTGTTCTCAGAAGTTCTTACGTATTCAGGAAAATCGTGATTATTATTTTTCGTTGTTTCATTTACTTTTTTATTGACGTAGAGTTGATGTACAATGTTTCAAGTGTACAGCAAAGTGAGAAAAATCATGATGATTTATTCCCAAACTCGCTTCTCATTGATACCCATTTCTGGGCCAACTGGAGCATGTCCAGGAAATGCAAACTAATTGTAAGATCCAAAAAAAGTCTCCCATAATGAGAGAGAGAGAGAGAGAGAGGAGGAAGAAGAAGGGAGAGGGAGAGGGGATGGGGGAGGGGGAGGGGGGAGGAGGAATTCCCATTAAATACATGTACACGGTAAAGTAGCTGACATTTTTATGACCATTATAATATGAGACTGGCATATCAAATTTTCCAAAATTCAAACACAGACTCTTCCATATATATGTACATTATATTTCCTGAATAACAGTCATTGATACAAAAACTAGAAATATTTTCACCGTTAAATTTTGGCCTTGTACCTTCACTACAGCTCTCTAATTAGGCATTCAGTTTGTCTTTTTCTCATTTCTGGAGGCTGGAGGTCCGAGATCATGGTCCAGGAGAGTCTGGTGAGGTCCTTCTTTCTGGATAATAGATGGCTGTCCTTTTGATGTAACCCCATGTGAAGGAAGCAGGGAGGGAGCTCTCTGAGGTCTCTTTTATAAAAGTCCTAATCCCATCACCTTGGGGGTTAGGTTTCCACATATGAATCTGGGGGGGACACAAATATTCAGTCCATAGCACTGGATGAGATGAGCATTTGAATTGATACACTGAGCAAAGCAGATTGATCAACCTCCCCACTGTGAGTGGGCTGCATCCAATCCACTGGAGGCCTGAATGGAACAACAGGTTGAGTAAGAATAATTCGCGCTCTTTCTCTGCCTGACTACCTCCAGCTGGGACACAGGTCTTCTCCTGCTTTAAGACTCAGCCTCGGCTCTCTGGGCGCCCAGCTTGCCAACCTCAGGTCTGGACACTTCTCAGCCTCCATAATTGGCATCAGCCCAATCCATATATATATGTATATATGAAATATTTCTTAACATATATGCCTTATGATTATATATATGTATATGTGCATATACATATATGTATATACATAGTGTTTATATAATGTTCCTTATAGTTAATATATATTCCTTATAATTATATATTTATATGTATATATGTACATATATAGTGTGTATATAAAGCTCCTTAAAATATATATTCCTTATAATTATATATATGTATATGCATGTATACATGGAGATACATGTGTCTGTATATATATATGGTATGCGTGTATCTGTGTGTGTACATATATCTCTTACTGGTTCTGTTTCTCCAGAGAACTCTACTAACACAAACAGATTAGAAAATCCTCCTTCTATACAGATGGAAAAACTGGTTTAAAGAGAGCAGACTTTTCTTGGGTCATACCGCAAACAGTCTTTCTGGACTCCAGACTGCAGACTCTCAGCTTGGCCAAGCCTGCAGTGGGCTGAAGGCTCGCGGTGTAACCTCAAACTGGCCAGCACCCCTCACCCCACCCTCAACCCCGAGGCCGGGGCAGCACCGGCTGGAATGGGCTTTGCTGCCAGCGGCTGCTTCCATTAACCTGGCTCCAGAATCCACTGGAGGTCTGCCTCGCCCACACCCAGTGCAGGGAAGGGCCTCTGCCTTTCACTTGGGCTCAGCAGGCAGGAGGCAGGAGGTGCTTTCCAATGGTTTGGCTCTTAGGAGGGGATTTTCAAGGACAAGGTCAGAGATGAGTCCGCTTGGCTTTCTCTGTGCCAGCCAAAGTATTCTTAACTATAATTAAAACAATAATGAAAAGAGCCAAGTAAAATGTGCAGGGGCCAAACTTTCCATGCCTTAAACCTGATAACCTGTTTTAAGACCAAGGAATTAAATGAGGTCGAGCAAATTCTTTTGTTCAGCTGAAGTGACCCCACACAACTTCCTGCTTCACGGAGGGGCCCTGATCTAAGCAGACACAAACAGCAATTCACCCGTGAAGCTAGCCTGCAGTTAAACAGGCTGAGCATGACACACACATGGCCAACAGGTACTCAACAGGAAAGGTGCTCAACATCACTAGTTATCAGGGAAATGGAAGTCAAAACCATTATAGTAGGTCATACAGTTTTTCAAACATGAAGAATTTATGTGTCCGTATGAACATTTTAGTCCATTTCTGTTTCTGTCTCAAAGCATTGTATATTCATGTATCAGCAAATGTATGTGGAGTGATTTGTTTGTATAAATTTGTCATTAAATTTACACCTTTCTGCACTTAGAAAAAAATATATAGTGAAATATCACCTGACTTCTGTCAGAAAGGCTTTTATCAAAAAGACAAGAGATAAGCTTTGGTGAGGATGTGGTGAAAAGGGAACCCTTGTGCACTATTCCTGGGAAAATAGTGGTTGCACCAATTTATGGAAAACGGCATGGAGGGTCCTCAAAAAATTAAATAGAGCTATCTTATGATCCAGCAATCCCACTTCTGGGTATTTATTCAGAGGAGATGAAATCAGTATCTCAACAATATTTCTGCACCCTCATGTTCATTGCAGCGTTATTCACAATAGCCAAGATATGGAAACAGCGTTAAGTGTCCATGTGAATGGATAAAGAAAATGTTAAATGTTACACACACACGGAATATTATTCAGCCACAAAAAAGAAGGAAATCCTGACATTTGCAGCAACATGGTTGAATTTGGAGGATATTATGCTAATTGAAATAAGCCAGACACAGAAAGACAAATACTGCATGATCTCACTTATATGCGGAATCCAAAAAAGCCAAACTCATAGAAGCAGAGAGTAGCATGGTGGTTGCCACAGGCTGAGGGTAGGGGGAAATGGGGAGATGTTAGTCAAAGTATACAAAATTTCAGTTATGCAGGATAAAAAATTTCTGGAAATCTAATGCACAGCATGGTGAGTATGGTTAACAACACAGTATTGTGTACTTGAACTTTGCAAAGAGAGTAGATCTTAAGTGATCTCACCACACACACACACACACACACACACACACACACACACGCACACACACGCACACACACAAACACACAGACACACAAGATAACTATGTGAGGTGATACTATTTCACAACATATACATATGCCAAAACATCACATGGTACACCTTAAATATACAATTTTTACTTGTCGATTATACCTCAATAAAGCTGCAGGGAAAAATAAACCAAAAAACAAAACAAACAAACAAACAAACAAAACAGGCTCAGCATGAGATGCCTGGCTTTGTGATTTACAATTTTGAATGGGTAAATCACCATCCTTGGCCCTGAGGATTCTTACTAGTAAAAGAATTGTAATAATATCTAACTCATGCAGTCATTGCAAAAATTTAAATGAGATTCTATGTATCAGGGTTTCTCAACCTTAGCGCTACTGACATTTAGGCCAGATAATCCTTTCTTATGGGGGCTGCCCTGTGCATTGTATAATAGGATGTTTAGCAGCATCCCTGGTCCCTGACCATTAAAGTAACATTCTCCCCAGCTGGGATGACAAAAAATGTCTCCAGACAATGCCAAATGTCTCCTGGTAGGGAGGGTGGGGTTCGCCCTTGATTGGGAACCACTGCTGTATTTTGGAAAATCATAAAGCATTGCACAATTGTTGACTATTATTAACATGCAATAATTTTAAAGTAACCACTTCCAAATCTTGACTGGTTATACTAATATATACAGAGGAGCAGTGACACTGAAAACGTGAGAGCCACTGAGATTCTCCATGGGGATGTTGAACAGTTGTTGTTTGTCAGGCTGAAGTCCTGGTTGTTTCATGTTTCTAACAAAGTTTGAGCACAGGGCAACTGCTGATTGAGAAGGTAGTCAAGTGGTCCCTGAGCTTACAAGCAGCAGGGGAGAGCCAGTGACCAAATGCACAGGGCTCTCTCCCATCTGTGCTGTGTAGCCCCCAGACTGTGTCTGATCTGAGAACTGGGACCATTTCTTCATCTTTGTTCACTCAACATCTGTCTTAGTCCATCTGGGCTGCTATAACAAAAATCCCATAGACTTGGGACTTAAACAACAGACACTGACGTCTCACAGTTCTGGAGGCTGGAGGTCCAAGATGAAGGCACCATCAGATTCAGTCTCTGGTGAGAATCTGCGTCCTGGTTTTCAGATGGCCATCTTCTCATTGTACCTTCACATGGTGGAGAGCAGAGAGGAAGCAAGCTCCCTAGTATCTCTCCTTATAAGGGCACTAATCCCATCACGAGGGCTCCACCCTCGTGACCTCATCAACTCGCAAAAACCACATGGGGGGGGGTTAGGATTTCAACATATGGATTGAGGGGGGACACAAACATTCTGTCCTTAACAGCACCTGACACATGCCTGACAGACGCCTGACACAGGGAAGGTACTTAATAAATTTTAAAGTTGCATCCAACAGTCGTTCTCAACTTTGCCAGTATATTGGAATTCTCTGGACAGCTTAAAATATACAGTTGAACTTTGAACAACACAGGTTTGAACTGTGCAGGTCCACTTATATATAGATTTTTTTTCAATAAATGCATAATACAATACTTCACAATCTGAAGTTGGCTGAATCTGTGGATGGGGAATCGCAAATACACAGGTCCAACTATAAAGTTATCCGGAGATTTTTCGACTGCATAGAGGGTCGGCACCCTTAACCTTCATGTTGTTCAAGGGTCAACCGTAAGTACTGATACACAAGCCCTATTCCTGGAGATTCTGGTGTGGGGCAGGCATTGGACATTATATGCTCCACTGATGATTCTAACACGTGGTCAAGATGAGAACCACTGGTATAGGAAGAATATATAATGGAGCTATTGCCCTTCGCTGCACAGGTGAAAATCGTCCACAGGAGGATTCCCACCTGGACAGCTGCTTTCCTCTTGTCCAACGTTCAGGTCATCAGTGGTACCTGCCAGCCAGCCTAGATCCTCCTATCTCTCTTGGTAGGCACGGTCTCCAGTGCACTCCTTCCTCCACTTTTGTTTTAAATTCCCCTGAATGCCTATTGTGTCTCCTCTCAAGAGTCACAGGCCACTTCACCTTACAACAAATGTCCTTCCTGGTGAAGTTCCAGAACCTTCATATAAAGATGACATGATGAAGAGGAAAAGGGAAGGACAATGTGGGGGAAACAGGTGATGGGGGAAGGAATCTCGACTCACAGGCTTGATAAAAAGAAAAATTATTAACTAACTCACAAGTGTTTCAGTAGTTGATAACTGCTTGGGTGACTCCTCCGGAGAACAAAGCCTTGGGAATTTCAGTCATATTGGCAGAAGGGAATCTGGGGCTTGAAGAACCTTCTCAGCATCCTTCAAAGCACACCAATGATGGGCCCTCTCCTCTACCTGTGTGTGGAGCTCTTGCTAACTCCCTTGGAGCTGGTGGAAGGAGTAGGGGACAGAAAGTAAAAAACTGCAGAAGGAAAAGTGGAAGAAAATAGATGTTTTTTTTCCCCTGGCTTTCGTACAAAGAACCTGTGGAGCGGGCACACGGGCAAACTGCCGGTCTTGGACCGTTTCTTAGTTCTGCACTTTGGGCAGCTGCCACTTCAAGAGCAAATACACCACCTGGCTCTGTGGTATTTAAGGCCCTGATTTTGTGCATGTTTCTTTTCCTGTTGATTTCTCATGGCATCGGAGAGCCCACATAAGGGCAACGATCCACTACAATCCCCTTAAACAAAAAGTTGAAAACAGAACCAAGATCTTCCTAGTTTCTTATATGCTACTCTGGAGACGAGGAGAAATCAATATTTATGCTCTTAGTTTTGTGAAAGCTCTCAGCACGTAGAAGTCATTAACTGCAAGTCATTAACTGAAGTTTTTCAAACTTCAGATTATTTAACATTTGATGATAAGTGACCTGACTAGATACATTCACTTAGAGTTTTCATATATGTAGGTGTAGGACCTGCTTTGCATGGATCTACCTGAATTAGTGCCTTCCAGAAAAACCAGTAGCCAAATAGAAATAATTTTATCAAATTATGTCAAAGATATTTCTCGATTCCTCTGGGGAAGGATTTTTTTCATCCCTTTTACTTTCAGGGATATGTTGTAGGTTTTAGCCAAGTGTAGAAGGACAGGCATGAGTGAACGGGGTCGGTAAAAATTTTACCCAGTACGGAGAGCTTTGTTGAACCCATTGGCAAGATAGCAGTCAGACACCACATTCTTGGTGAAAAGACTCTTTCACAGAGAGAGTGCATTCAAGAAGAAAATAAAACTTGAATTGCTATTGGTAAAGCAAAGTTGGAAAGATGGATGGAAGGAGTGGGTTCCATGGGAAAGGAGAGAGAGAAAGAAAGGCAATGCAGGACTTGCCAAAGTACAGCTGGCTGTGGCCTAGAGCTCTTTCAAAAATGCCGGAGGCTTGGGAGTCAAACACTTTCCTCTCCTGGAGACCAGGGTGAAATGACAGTTCAGGAACTGGAAAGGCCCTTCTCCAAGGCAGAGCTCCACTTGGCAAGTATTAAAAGAGTTATAGCTAAAAGCCTTCTCTCCGTTAGTGGCTCAATGGTGGAACCAGTAAGAAGCACAAAAAAAATTCTAAGGAGAGTTTTAAACCTGGACTCCGTGAATCTCTAGAAGGTTCAAGATTGAGCTCTAGGTGGTCTATGGAAGCCCCAGATTCAGGCAGGTCAGGCAGAGTTGAGAAGAAGGGTTCTATGCCAGATTGGTCACATTTAGGTCTTTTCACATTATAACCATGTGCATTTTATTCTTCACTAATGCAGAGTTGACTACAAAGACTTTTTTGAGATAGCTAATCTTTCTTGATGTTCTCAGGTAGCCCATAAATGTTCCAAGTAGGGGTAGTAAAGTAACATGTTTTGTAAATGTCTTTTCGTTAAAATCCATAAGAAGTATCTTTTGGACATGGCATGGCCAAAGGGCCTCTTGGAACATGTTGCATTTGTGCTCTGCTTTGAGAGGAGGGGGATGACAGGGGAGAGCAGCGGGCTCTGGGATAATCTGTCAGCCGCGGGGCCAGGGAACTGGCCCTTGTCCCCCTGGGTCTGCCTTTGGTTTGACTCTGCTATGCATGTAGTGTACACCATGGACAACGGAGCTCTGATTTTGTAGCATCTGGCCTTCCTAGGTGTTAAAGAGGTGGCCAGAGCTTGACCAAAGTAGAGTTGGTAAAGCCATTTTGTACATTTTGTGTTAAGATTCATAGTAAAGGCTGTCTTCTGAAAAAGGACTTGTGGAAATTGTTAAAATCCCCTCTAAGCATTACAGATGCATAGAGTTGCCCACTGCGTTGACAGCAGGGAGAAAGGGAAGGGCTCTGGGCCAGAATGTTCCTATTTGGAAGGCGCTCTCCAGAGCACCTTGGTTATATTACATTGTAGTACAGTTTGTTCCATGCTGCTCTGGTCCTCATCTTAGATCCTTATCTGAACATCTGAAATATCTAGTCTCCTTAGATTTTTAGAATTGCACAACCCATATTAAAAGTAGAGAATGTAAGATAACACACTTTAGGGTTTGTTTGTTTGTTTGTTTTTTCCCTGTGAATTCACAGGCATAATTATCTTCTGAGAGCGGAATTGTTCAATATGATCTCTTGCGGAAGTACACCAATGGTCACAAGGAGGGGGGACATCACATAAGTTGTTAGACAAATTCAGACTGTGGCTATTGTTCTATGTGTGTACTTTAGTTAATATTGGTGTGTATTTCAAGGACAAACAAGTTCTAAGTGCCCAGAGCATATTAAGAGCAGAGGTAGCAAAATAACCCCTTTACAAATGTCCATTTGTCAGTTTATAGGAAGGACCTTTGTTAATCCACCTCTCAGATGGGGTCTTTTTATTATAATTAGGAGAAAAGAAGCACCTTAGACATGGAGTTTTAAGTCACTTTTGAGCAGTATACATCAGGACTTGTTCATTGGTTAGCAGCAGAGTGGCAGAGGAAGTTGAAGGAATTACACAGGTGTGTTCATATTTGTGTCTTGATAACCAATGATGAATGTGTGCATCTCTTTTGGCTGTGCTCTATGAAAACACTGTCAAATAAGCAAACGGAAACATACCTGCTTGCTAATGTTTCAACAGGATGATCTGATCACTCCCTCAGAAGCATTATACTTACTGTACTCTTGCTTTATATCTCACTTTAAATTGATCATTAAAGGTAGACAGTGGGGTTTTTTTCAGAATTTAAAAAAAATTTTTATTTACTTTTGGCTGCGTTGGGTCTTCATTGCTGCACGCGGGCTCTCCCTAGTTGCCGTGAGCCGGAGCTACTCTTCGTTGTGGTGCGCGGGCTTTTCTCATTGTGGTGGCTTCTCCTGTTGCGGAGCACAGGCTCTAGGCACTCGGGCTTCAGTAGTTGTGGCACGTGGGCTTATTAGTTGTGGCTCGCGGGCTATAGGCACACAGGTTTCAGTAGCTGTGGCACGTGGGCTTTAGTTGCTCTAGCGGCATGTGGGATCTTCCCGCACCAGGGCTCGAACCAGTGTCCCCTGCATTAGCAGGTGTATTCTTAACCAATGCGCCACCAGGGAAGACCAAGGTAGACAGTGTTTGAATTTAACTTTGTCAACATCTTTATTCAGACTCCTGCTGCCCTTTCTTAATTCTAAAAAAATGTTTGTCTCCATGAAAGGCAAGATTACACTTTCTCCTGATTGAGTTGCTGTCGTGTGTATTCTCAGTTATCAAAATACACATGGCGGGCTTCCCTGGTGGTGCAGTGGTTGAGAGCCCGCCTGCCGATGCAGGGGAGACGGGTTTGTGCCCCGGTCCGGGAGGATCCCACATGCCGCGGAGCGGCTGCGCCCGTGAGCCATGGCCGCTGAGCCTGCGCGTCCAGAGCCTGTGCTCTGCAACGGGAGAGGCCATGACAGTGAGAGGCCCGCGTACCA
>NW_006792683.1:5320398-5335508 GCF_000442215.2 Lipotes vexillifer
ATGGCCGCTGGGCCTGTGCGTCCGGAGCCTGTGCTCCTCAGCGGGAGAGGCCACAACAGTGAGAGGCCCGCGTACCACCAAAAAAAAAAAAAAATATATATATATATATATATACACATGGCTTTTTGGGTGCTCATACTTCTCTCTCTGGGAGCTCTATGTCCAAACTACCCCTTCTATTCACTGTGCTATCCATACACAGGGTCTTCTTCTCTTCTCAGGCCTATGTCAAACCTCTCCCTGAATTTTCCTGGAAGGATTTATGATCTTGCAGGTCACAGGGTAACTGGAAAGCCTTATTTAATGCTGTCTGGAGGGGTGACCTTGCAGGTGAGTCATAGTGAAGTCCCTGGTGTCACACCCTGAGGTACTGGAAATCCTTCCAGGTCACTCACATACTCACACACACACACACACACAGATTAAAAAAAAACAAAAACTTGCTTCAAGTTGCACAGTAGGACAGGTGAGGATTTGAGGCCAGGATTGTTAACTCTATGACTCTCCAAGACAGTTAAAAGAGCATTAGTACCAGTTCATACCATTTGGATGGCTATCATGAAAACAAAAACAAAACAGAAAATGACAAGTGTAGCAAAGACATGGAGAAACTGAACCCTTGTGCATTGCTGTTGGGAATGTAAAATGGTGGAGCTGCTGTGGAAAACAGTATGGTGGTTTTTTTTGTTTTTTTTTTTTAATTAAGTATAGAATTATTCAGAAATTCAACTTCTGGGTATATACTCCAAAGAAGTGTACACATACCATATGACTTTGAGGCTTTGATATATATTTGTGATGTCTGAAAAAGCATGATACATACTATGTGATCTTAACCACATAGCAACATGTCTTCAACTGTGTTTAAACACACACAAGAACGTAGAAGGGCAAAGTCAGATGTAAACTCCTTGTGATGATGGATGATTTCTGTGTTCTTTGCTCTCTGTGCTTTTCAGTTTCAATATTGTACATATTCATTTTGAAAGTTTAAAAACAAAACATTTTATTTTCAAAAATCATATGCTGAAGCTTTTATGTATATGTGCATATCTGTAGGAAGAGGATTCATTTTTATGGACTCAAAGTAATTGTGAACCCCCCAAATTCAGATCAATTATGATCTCTTGATGTTTTTTTTTTGATCTTTTTCTTTTTTGTGGTAAAATATATATAACATAAAATGTACTGTTTTGGGCTTCCCTGGTGGCGTAGTGGTTGAGAGTCCACCTGCCGACGCAGGGGACACGGGTTCGTGCCCTGGTCTGGGAAGATCCCACATGCAGCTGAGCGGCTGGGCCCGTGAGCCATGGCCGCTGAGCCTGCGTGTCCGGAGCCTGTGCTCTGCAACGGGAGAGGCGTGCGTAGCGCAAAAAAAAAAAAAAAAAAAAGTACCGTTTTGACCATTAAGTATACAGTTCAGTGGCATTAAATGCATTCACATTTTGTGCAACTATCACCACCATTCATCTTCAAAACTTTTTCATCTTCCCCAACTGAAACACTATACCCATTAAACACTAACTCCACATTCAAGCCCCACCCCAGCCCCTGGCAACTACAATTCTACTTTCTGTCTCTATAAATTTGACTACTTTAGGTACCTGATATAAGTAGAATCACACAACACTTGTCTGTTTGTGTCTAGCTGATTACACTTAGCATCATGTCCTCAGGTTTCACCCACGTTGTAGCATGTGTCAGAATTTCATTCCTTTTAAAGTTTGAACAACACTGTATGGATACACCACATTTTCTCTATCTATTCTTCTGCAGGTGGACAATTGGGTTGTTTCCACCTTTTGGTTATTGTGAATAATGCTGCTATGAACATGGGTGTACAAGGATCTGTTTGAGTTCCTGCTTTCAATTCTTTGGAGTATATACCTAGAAGTGGAATTTCTGAATAATTCTATGCTTAATTTAAAAAAACAAACAAACACCATACCGTTTTCCACAGCAGCTCCACCATTTTACATTCCCAACAGCAATGTACAAGGGTTCAGTTTCTCCATGTCTTTGCTACACTTGTCATTTTCTGTTTTTTTTTGTTTTTGTTTTCATGATAGCCATCCAAATGGTATGAACTGGTACTAATGCTCTTTTAACTGTCTTGGAGAGTCATAGAGTTAACAATCCTGGCCTCAAATCCTCACCTGTCCTACTGTGCAACTTGAAGCAAGTTTTTTTTTTTAATCTCTATGTGAGATTGTTTCCTCATATCTAAAATGGGAAGTTTAAATTATTTACATAGCAAATCCATACGGCGTGCAAAACATTGGGCTAACTCCTGCCAGGTGAGAAGTGGAGAAAAGGACGTGAGGATGAACGAGATAGAAGACACCGACCTTCCCCAACCGTTCCTGCTCTCAAAGGGCTTCACAATCTGCTTAGGAAACCAGCCTGGATTCAAGTGATATGAGGAAGAGAGGAGGGGAGAGTTAGCAGAACTGCAAACTGGGGCACTGTCATCCCAAACACCAGCCCAAGGGTGCTAACAAGCCTTATCCAGATCCGGGCCAGAGAACACGTACCCCGCTTACCCCTGTGCAATGACATCTAAATGGGTCCAATTCCTCCTCTTCCACTCAGTACTCTGCAATCCCTTCCTTTGACACCCAGCCTCACAATCCAAGTTTAGTTCTAGAAGACAACAAATATAAAGAAATTTGGCTGCTGGTGTCACAAAAACACATCAGAAAAGTTTTAGGTGACTCTCAGAAAGTGATTTTTTTGAAGTTACTGTTTTTCAAGCAACAGAAGAGGTGAAGTTCTTTAAGCCTTCGTAAGACTGAAAGTTGCCAGGTTTATAGCACCTGTCCCACAAGACCATCGGAGTAGATTTGAAATTATAACACCAAAATTTTTCTTTTTTTGGAATTACCTTTCTCCATTATTTCACATGTCATTCTGAGAAACCTCCGACTCATTTCTGAACAGATCATTTCAGCCACCGGCAACTTTGTCACTCATGTAACTAATTCCTCTCTACAGACTCTTTATTTCTTCCTTCCTTTCTTCCTATCTTTTCTCTTCCTTTTTTTCCCTCTTCTTTCCTTCCTTCTTATTAGTCACTAGACTTAGACGTTATCTTATATAACTCTCTCAACAATGAAATATAAGTATTATTGTAATTATTTTTTACAATCTGGGAAACTGAGGCTCAGAGACATTAAATAACTTGCCCTCTCTTTTGAGGGTTATTAAAAGTTAATTTTAAAGCTAATGAAAAGGAAGAAAAAACTTGAAAAAAATAAATCAAGAAGACCGCATATTTTTATAGCCCTTAGCAGAAGGTAGAGCAGAGGAAAAGAGCATTGAACAAGGATTAAATGTTAATTTCTTTATAACTCTTCTTTATGTATTACAAAAATTGACCATGTGTTCCCAAAGCCACAATATAATTAACCGGGGGAAAAAGTCAGGAAGAGGGGGAGTGAGCAAAAGAGGAGAGGGAGAAAAGTACACATCTTGGCCGGTGGAAAACCTAGTACGGAAGCAAAAGAGAATTTCTACATGGAGCTGAGCTTGCATTTAAGGTTTGCAATTTATTGTGAAACCCATCAGTGCAAGGGTGTTTCTCCAATAATATTCAGTAGTTCAGTTTACATACAAAGGAAATAGATCACTGGATTCAACCACAGCTGGGATTTTACCAGGTGAGTGCAAAAGGAGAGAACAGAGAGACTCTTAATACATCATTACTGGCCTGAATAAGAATGGTCCCTATCCAGGGTCCCAAATTAATTGATATAAATACAGAGATTATAGAATATACCAGAGAGGAAGAAAATGAGACTTGACATTTACCAGGGATCATCAGAGTGAATAATTTTTGCCCATTTTATTTGCTACTGAATTCCCAGCACCTAGAACATACAAGGGGCTCAGTAAATATTTGTTGAAAGGCTTCCCCCTGTGAACATCTATCAGACACCCGCTATCGGCCTCCTGCTAGACACCCAGCTAGGACATGGGGAAAATGGGTCTCAAGTGGCAAGAGGCCGGCTGTGGACCACGCCTGCAGGAGGTGATGCTGAACACACAGAGCCAGCCTTGGAGAACTGCCCTGGCCTCCCAACCTTTGTGTATGACACCTTCCCAAGTCATCATGAGGCTGGGGCTCTGTGCAGTGGCCTGACTCCAGGGCCCCGGGCAGGGACTCCCTGCTGGGAAGAATATTTCTCCCCTTTTTACACTTTACACATGCTTCCCTTCAGGCTCCTGATGTGTGAGGCTCCTGGGATTTTTCTTCAGTGGAGTGAGTGACATCAATCATGACAAAGCCACAGCAGATGGATCATAGTGGTCAGGCGTAAGCATGGAATGAGCATCTCTGTTTCAAGTCAAAACATCACAGTGGTTTAGACAGGATGTGGCCGGCTGCTGTCTGCCAGCAGAAGCTGAAGCACAGCTCCGGAGAAGGGCAGGAAACCTCCCGTCCTTCTGACTCTCCAATCACGTCTGAGCTTCCAAGAAATAAAACTGCCAGACAGTCGGGCTGTCCTCGAACCTCAAGGCCATCATGGCACACCTACCTTCCAAAGAAAGAAGCAGTGTACCCTCAGAGCCCCCCACTCTGCCTGTGGTCTGCAGACGGGGTACTGCAGACACACCTGCCCCCAGGGACAGGCTTGAGATGGGGCAGGTGGCCCGATGAGCACATGGGTGGGGAGGGAGGGGGTCCTCAGACACCCCAGTGGTCCTCCCCACTGCAGGAGCCCGCACCCACCCCTTCCCCCTAAATGAGGGGGAAACTCCAGAAGGGCCCACCCCTGTCAACAGTAGTGATTTTTCGGGAAGTGGATTTAGGGTGAAAACGCCACAGTGCAGTGAAAAGGGGCTGTCGAGTTTTTACTTTATACGTTTACATGATCTGAACTGTTATCATGAGTGTACATTGCTCCTCTAACACTGATTTTTTTCAAATCCCTCTTTTCCCTGGGAATCACTGAGATGCTTCCCAAAGATTCTGTACCTATCACCCCAAACGTGAAGCCTCTGTCCCTTCCAAAATACACAGGCTTTGCAATTTCTCCCTCTCCACACATCCCTGCTTTGATCTGCCCCTCTGTGTATCCCACCCACAGCTTCATGAGTTTTCCAGCCATTCCCAGCCTCAACCGCCATCCTCAAAATTGTAACACATTTTACATAAGCACCCAGAAATCCTAGTCAAGGGCTAAGCGTTGGTCTCTGTGGCTGGCAGGTTGCACATCCGGCATCACCTTGGTAAGAGGGAGTCCGTGATTAGAGGTCCACACACAGCCTACATCTCTCTCCCGCCGTGGCCACCCTGTTCCTGTCCAGCCAGCACTGAGGTTGATCAAGGTCAACTAGGCAAACCATTAATGCCCCTTCCATGGTGGTTGTTCCCTGGGGGGTGTTAACATGTGATAAAACTACCCTCACACGTCATTCCATTCCTCTATGTCCATCCTCACGTCTTTACCCCATGCTTCCTGGTCCCCAGACTCCCAGCCTCACTCCTTCCAGGACCCTGACCAGCTAGCCATGCCACTTGCCACGTTGAGTCAACACATATTCTAACCTCAGGCCACATCTCCTTCAGCACAAGGTAGGCAACCAGGTTCAACACCCAGGGTTCTTCCCACTGGGAGGGTTTTCCCTCTCTGCTGTCCTTCAAGGCCATTCCCAATGGCTATAGCGTAGCCGTGGGTCATTTTTGACTTGTACCCACACACTGAGCTGATATGTCTATAAACCAAGTTCAGAGATGTTCCTCCACCATTTTGCTGCTAATTCCAAGGACTTCAGTCAAATCCTGTTAATCAGCCCCTGGGGCCTTCATCCTTTCTCCTACAGAAGGGCCACGGCTCTGCCAGCACCCCACTTTCTTCATTGAAACCATCAAAATCTGTGAACAGATCTGAGATTTTACTCTCAAAAGCTCACAAGTCAGCCTGACACAGTTCCTTAGCTGCTGGCACAAGACTCCTGGGCCAGAGACAAATGACACTTTATTATTCAACAGTATCAGCATTTCCACTTATTCCCCAAAACTTACATCCCATGAGACAATGAAGCGACTGCCAGGTAACATGTGTATATACATTGGGTTACATAATAGGAGGCAAATTCTGAGCTAAGGGAACCCAATTCTTTTATAATAGGTGGTAAGACTCCCTGACCATCACTCCAGAGGGGGACACGATCTTTATTATACTGGACAGTAAGCAACCGGCCTTCACTCCAGAAGGAGACCCTCTGCCACCCAAGACTGCTTACTACACAAATATCCTCGAGAAGATCATCTGAAACAAAAGCTATGAGTGCCATTGCTCACAAGACACATAGAAACGTGAGCGGTCCATGGGAGAAGTGTCTCCCAACATAACCTGGCAATTCCATTTTGGGGATTTATCCTACAGATATAATCGCACGTGTGCAAAAAGATGTATGCACGGGAATATTCTTAAAAGCACTGTTTGTAAAAGAAAAAGATCTCAAACCATATAAATGACAATCAATAGAGAACTCACTAGATAAATTATGGTACAGCCAAACAGTGGAATGGAATAAAACGCAGTCATTAAAAAGAAGAATAACTTTTGGGCGGCTTGTGCCAAGCCACTGAAGAGAAGCCACTCTTTTTTTTTTTTTTTTTTTTTTTGCGGTACGCGGGCCTCTCACTGTCGTGGCCTCTCCCGTTGCGGAGCACAGGCTCCGGAAGCACAGGCTCAGCAGCCATGGCTCACGGGCCCAGCCACTCCGTGGCATGTGGGATCTTCCCGGACCGGGGCACGAACCCGTGTCCCCTGCATCGGCAGGCGGACTCTCAACCACTGCGCCACCAGGGAAGCCCGAGAAGCCACTCTTGAAGTAACTGGGTCAGGACAATTCCATTCCCCTTTACCACTGACGGGTCCGGGGATGGTTAGGTGAGCCGTGATGTAAGAGAAAGTCTGTTGGGAGATTCTACGTCACTTTTCCTCCTTGATAACAGAGCAGACAGTGTAAGGGAAAGTCTTTGCCCTGGCCCTTTCCTTCTGGCTTGGGCTCTGCCATGTGAGTACAGAATGCATCTGTCACTACCTGTGACGGGAGATGTCGCCAACACACAAAAGACAGCAGAGTGGAAACAAGGGAGAGTCTGGTCCTTTGTGACTTCACTGGGGTAGGATCTGACCCTGGAATCCCCTCCCTCTGGGTCAGGCCTCTTATTATATGATAGTAACAGACCCATATGAACACTTCTGGTCAGGACACCGATTACTTACATCTTATCAATTCTGAACCTCTGATCCAGCAATTGCACTTCCAGGAATTTATTTTAAGGACATGATGGAGCATTTGCTCATTGATTCATCAACGACTACAAACAGCATAGGGACTTCCCTGGTGGTCCAGCGGGTAAGACTCCGCGCTCCCAGCGCAGGGGGCCCGAGTTCGATCCCTGTTCAGGGAACTAGATCCCACGTGCCAAACGAAGAGCTCTCATGCTGCAACGAAAGATCCTGCATGCTGCAACGAAGATCCCACACGCAGCAACAAAGATCCCACGTGCCACATCTAAGACCCAGTGAAGCCAAATAATAAATATTAAAAAAAAAAAAAAAAACCAGCAGAGGTGTTGTTCTTAACAGTAAAAATAAGCTTAAGACAAACTTAAATATTCATTAATAGAATGTGGGTTAAATAAATTATAATTGTACAGGCTGATACTAGTCAGCTGTTAAATATAATACTGTAAAGAGTATGTAATACCACAGAAAATGCTGACGACACATTATTATATGGAAAAACAATCAGGTCACAAAGCAGGATGCTTATTATTTCCCTTTGTATAGAATAGACATATGTGCATAGAAACGCAGAAAGCAAGAGGCAAATTAAAGATATAAAACCAGGGACTTCCCAGCGGTCCAGTGGTTAAGACCCCCTGCCTTCCAATGCAGGGGCTGCGGGTTTGATCCCTGGTCAGGGAGCTAAGATCCCAGATGCCTCGTGGCCAAAAATCCAAAACAGAAAACAGAAGCAATATTGTAACAAATTCAATAAAGACTTTAAAAATTGTCCACATCAAAAAAATCTTTAGAAGAAGAAAAAAAGATATGAAACCAAAGTCCTAATGGCAATTCTCTGTGGATCGTGAGACTTTGAACATTTTTTTCTTATCTTGGTTCCATCTATTTGGATTTCCTAATTTTTCTACAGTGAACAAATGCTTCTTTCTCTGTACTTTCCACAGAGCCTAGAATGGGCTTGGACCCCAGTAGATATTCAGCTAATGCGAAGTTCATGGGATGGGGTTGATCGGGTTGACCTTTTCCATTTAGATCATTCCTATTGCTTCATTCACAAACTACTTAAAATCATCCTAAGCTTAAATTCTCAAAAAAGAGTGACTGTGCCTCATCAGAGGTTTTAGGTACTCTGTATAATTTCTAGAAGTCTGGACCTCTTTCTGCCGTCACCCATACCTGGCCCCACCTGATGCACCTACCCATCCCCTTAGGGGAGGTGTGTGTGGCAGCAGTGGGGGGAGTCACGGCGGGATGGGGGGCTGTAGAGCTGTTGAGCGCATGGGACTGAAAAAGGTGTATAAAGAATACAGCCTCCGGGGCTTCCCTGGTGGTGCAGTCGTTAAGAATCTGCCTGCCAATGCAGGGGACACGGGTTCGAGCCCTGGTCGAACTAAGCCCGTGCGCCACAACTACTGAGCTTGCGCTCTAGAGCCCACGAGCCACAACTACTGAAGCCTGTGCACCTAGAGCCGGTGCTCTGCAACAAGAGGAGCCACCGCAATGAGAAGCTCGCGCACCATAACGAAGAGCAGCCCCCGCTCACCGCAACTAGAGAAAGCCCGCGCGCAGCAACGAAGACCCAACACAGCCAAAAATAAATAAATACACTTATTTAAAAAAAAAAGAGTACAGTCTCCAAGCCAAGCCAATTTAATAGCCACCAAGAACCACATCGTTCTTCTTCCCCTTCCTTCTTTCCCTCATTCCAAGAGTGACTATTTAGCATCCGTAATATGCCAGGGATTCAGCTAGGATTGGGGGATATTGAGATGAATGAGCTATAGTCCCCGCTCTCAATTAGCTCATCATCTAGTAGCAGAGAAATTTAGCCCAAATCATTAAAGTTCAGTACTTTCACTGCAAGAATAAACTAGTGTACAAGGAAGAGCAAAGGCAAAGAACGAGGGGATAGTTGATCATTTGGGTGCAACTGAATCAAGCAAGCTTCACGGAGAAGGTGATCTGTGAACTGGGTTCATGTCTGCACTCTGTGTAGAGACGGGCAGAGGCAAGAGAGAGCCCAGGGCAGTGGGGGTCATAAACAGGGGGATCCTCACACACTCGGCACCTGGGCCAAAACACTGTAACACACACACACACCCGGAAACTTCTTTTTAGTGATAATCATGAAATTAAATTAATAATCATAAAAGCCAGAGTAGAAATGCAGAACATGACATTTTCCTTGTATTAAGCTTTGTGTATATATAAGCATACAGTTATAAAAACAATCAGTAAATTTTTTTTTTTTGGCGGTACGCGGGCCTGTCACTGTTGTGGCCTCTCCCGTTGCGGAGCACAGGCTCCGGACGCACAGGCTCAGCGGCCATGGCTCACGGGCCCAGCCGCTCCACGGCATGTGGGATCCTCCCACCGGGCACGAACCCGTGTCCCCTGCATCGGCAGGTGGACTCTCAACCACTGCGCCACCAGGGAAGCCCCAACAATCAGTAAATTTTAATAAAACCAAAATATTTGCCAAAGGTAGAATTTAGGCAACTACTACTTTATATCAAGAACCATTTCTTGATTCATTCTTTGGTTTTAAAGCAATTGACAGACACAACACTGTAAAGCAATTATACTCCAATAAAGATGTTCAAATAAATAAATAAAGCAACTGACAATTAAAAAGCATTTTCATTTTAGAGATATGATTGTATTCAGTACAATATTTCATGCACAAGCTCACATTTGCTCCTGCGAAACAAAAATATACTTCCCAGTTCACACAGCTTCAGTGGTTTAAATTTTATTAAAATACTAATGAAAACTTCCAGGTGTGCACACAGAATGAAGAAAGTGAAATAACTCAGGGTCTGTTTCTCTGCCTTTCCAATTCCTGGCTATCATGGTTTATTTGACTCTACTATTTAAATATAAAAATATATTGTGCTCCAGGGGCTGGACTAAGCCCCTGTGTCCAAAGTGAGCCCAAATGACTCCAAGCTATTGCCAACTTATTCTCAACACAAAGGTGTGTCACTAAGTCCACACATGTTTGAGGCTGACAGTATAACTGGGAGTTCTCTGAGTTAGCTTCCATGTGTAAAACAGTATTTATGAACAAACAAGTAATAAAAATCTGCTCATTTGAAACTCACGTAACTAAAACCCAACCATAACCACAGCAATTGTTAAAACCTACACCAGCAAAAGATTGCTTTTCTGGGAGGTCTATTTTATCACTGACATTGCTTAGAGTTGCCAGCTCATGGTGATAATAAATAGACACAGTTTTAGTCTATCTCAGTATTGTGTTTAAAATCCTCTAAAGATGACATAGCCATTATTGCTTGTGCCCAGGGCAGGTGGGCTCCACTGCTGCATCCTCGGCATAAGTATTTCATTTCAGCTGAAAGTTTGGATTGGAGAGGAACGGAGATAGAGGGGCCTTTCTATCTATCTGTCTGTCTATCTATCCATCCATCCATCCATCATGTGTATGTATGTATGTATCTATCTACCTAGCTATCCACCTATCTATCCATCCATCTATCACATTTATCTATCCATCCATCATATCTATCTATCTATCATGTGAGGAATGACAACAGGTATAGAGATAGAGCTCAGACAGAAACAAGCTTTGATAGAATCTGTGTTTCATTCCACCAAGAGATCAATCACCCTGACAGATGGGGAAGAGGGATCCTCCTACCTCACTCTATTCTCTATGGAAAGTTTAGCTAACGCTTCCCAGCCCCACAGAAGGCTCCAAGGGTATGACAAGGGACAATAAATACAAGAGATCAGAGTGAAACAAACTCCAACTCACTGCTCCCAGGATCAATTCCATCAGTGCTTTCCTGCAACCTGGTGCTTTGGGTACTTTGTCATTTCTTTCACCGTTTGGTATCTTTGCCTGCCACCTTTCCATATAGACAAAACGTAGTCCATGCCTCTGCTTGCAGGGACACGCAATCCTGAGAGCTGTTTCAGGAACCTGCTGTACAGAGAAGCCCTCACGTTTTACAAGGACAGATGCAGAGGGAGATACTCTTTCTCAGCCCGAGGACTATTGACCTCAACGCTGTCAGGAGACCCTGATGATGCTGACCCTGATGTCAGGAGACCCTGATGACAGAACACGTGTGCATTTGAACCCAACAAAGCGTCTCCATGACTATATCTGTAGCAGCTCCCAGGCGGGGCTTCCTTAGGGAACTAGCAGGAGGCAAAAAGGAATCAAAGGAACCATGCCCTGCGTTAGGGAAAAGCAAAGGGTCCCAGGGACAGGAATTGAACACAGGGACAACACGCCTACAAGAGGTAGATAGATGCACAGCTACTTTCCACAGCAGCAGAGCAAGAGGTAAGTAGTGAATATGGGCAGTTGAAAAATAGAAAGTCAACTCACATTCCCTTGGGTGGGGTCTTCTCCATATTTCTTTTTTTTTTTTTTTTTAAACCAAAGGAGGATTTATAAAACATCATGCTAAGTCTAGACAGGCTGTGTCATCATAGGTACATGTTTATACCCACTCCACTAGTTACCAGCTCTGTAGCAGTCGGCAGAGAACTTAACTTTTCTGAATCTTAATTTCAACATCTGTTTTTAAGAAGATGAAGTTAAATGACGTAGGTGAGAAAATGTGCTGAATGCCTGGCATCCTGAAGCTGTTCAGAATATATTAGTTTGCTTCTACTAAAGTGAATTGAGTCATACACAATAATTTATTTCGTACATCTGTAGATCATGACAATTGGTCAACATTTTAAAAAATCGTTTTTAGGAAGGTTTTAAACATTCATAAAAACAAAACAGTATCATGAATCCTCACGTACTTATCACTCGGTTCAACAATCATCATCTCATAACTAACCTTGCTTCATCTACTCCCTGCCATCTTCCTTCTTCCAGATTATTTCTGAAGCAAATGATCTCAGATATCATACCATTTAATCCAAAAATATTTCAGTAGATCTCTAAAAAACTAACTCTTTATATAAACAGTCAATATGGGCTTCCCTGGTGGCACAGTGGTTGAGAGTCCGCCTGCCGATGCAGGGGACGCGGGTTCGTGCCCCGGTCCGGGAAGATCCCACATGCCGCGGAGCGGCTGGGCCCGTGAGCCATGGCCGCTGAGCCTGCGCGTCCGGAGCCTGTGCTCCGCAATGGGAGAGGCCACAGCAGTGAGAGGCCCGCGTACCGCAAAACAAACAAACAAACAAAGAAACAAAACAATCAATATACTTATTATACCTTAAACATTACCAATAATTCCTTTGTGTCATCAAAAATCCAATTGGTGTTCAAATTTCTAATTGTCTCATAAATGCGTTTTTTACAATTTGTTTGAGCCAGTATCTAAATGAGTTTCTCACATTGGGTTGAGGATCTGTCTCTCAAGTCTCTCTTTAGATTCCACACCCCCATCCTCACCCACATCTTTTATTTTCAATTGCAATATTTTGTTGAAGAAATTAGGTGGTTGTTCCTGAAGAGTTTCCCGCCCTTTGTAGTTTGCCTGATGCATTCCCATATGTCTTTAACTTCTGTCCTCTGTATGTCTCGTAAATTGGTGGTTTGATTTTTGGCAAGACCACTTCATAGGGGTGGTTGACCAGCATTTTTTAAATGATGCTTTTAAAATGATTTCCTTGGAGAGTCCAGAAACAAGAAAGATTTATGTTGATCAGGAAGGCAAAGACAGTGTCCTGACCGGATATTCAGTGGTGATTAAATAATAAAGCTCACTCTCGTGGCTAAGTGTTAACAGATTAACATACTACACAGTAAATGGGAAGTTTAGAACTAAGTCTAATTGTAGGCAGCATTTTAAAAGGTGATCACACCTTTAAGACCTATTTATATTACCTAAATAAATTAGAGAAGTATATATTACATCTCTTGATCTTTTCCTAACTACAATGAGGTATATTCACAAAGCTGTTTTCTGAAACTTTTAGGGGGATGTGTGTCAGGGATGTTGAGAAGACTCTACGTGAACTCAATGGCATCCACTACAAACAGTGACGCTCTCTCCTCAGGAGCTTTTCCACTGCAAAGCTGTTTGCAAGGATTTTCATCACCTGTCAGGCTGGGACACCAGATTGCAGACCCTCAGATTCCCAAACTGGATTATTCAAGCTTCTGTCATGACCAAGGTGGTGCAAGTATAGAATTGTGGTGGGTGGAAGGAAGGAAGGAAGGGAATAGTTTGAACATCTGTGTCTCCCCAAAATTCAAATGCTGTAATCTAACCTCCAAGGTGGCACCTTTGGGAGGTGATGAGGTCATGAGGGTGGGGCCCTCATGATGGGATTAGGGTCCTTATAAAAGGGACCTCAGAGAGCTCCTTTGCCCCATCCACCATGTGAGGACACAGTGAAAAGACGCCGTCTATGAACCAGAAACCAGACCCCACCAGACATTAAATCTGCCAACATGTTGATTTGGGACTTTCCAATCTCCAGAGCCACGAGAAATAAATTTGTGTTGTTTATAATCCACCCAGTCTGTGGTATTTTTCTTATAGCAGCCCACATCGTCTAAGACAGGAGGGAGGGATGGAGGGATGGAAGGAGGGAAGGAGGGAAGGAGGGAAGGAGGGAAGGAAGGTTAGGAAAGGAGGGAGGGAGGGAGAGGAGAAGGGAGGGAAGGAAGAGGAAAGGAAGCCATTGTCGCCAGTCTATTCTCAAGGCACTGAAATTGTCTTTTCTTTACGGCCACCCTTGGCAGCCATCTACATCCTGGGTGTATTAGTCAGGGTTCTCCAGAGAGGAGAACTAACAGGGTGCATATATAAAGAGAGATAATATTTCTTACAGTAATAAAAGGAACTAGCTCACATGATTATGGAGGCTGGTAAGTCCAAAATCCACAGAGTGGGCAGGCAGGCTGGAGGGCCCCAAAGAACTGATGCTCCAGTTCACGTCTGAAGGCCATCTGCTGGAGAACCAGGAAGAGCTGGTGAGGCAGAGGCCATCTGCTGGAGAATTCCCTCTTGCTCAGGGGAGGTCAGTCCTTCTGTTCTATTCAGGCCTTCAGTTGATTGGATGAGGCCCACCCACATCGTGGAGAGTAATCTGCTTTACTCAGAGTCCACCAATTTAAATGTTAATCTCATCCAGAAACACCCTCACAGAGACACCCAGGAGAGCATTTGACCACATCTCTGGGCACCCCATGGCCCAGTAGACTTGACACATAAACTTTCCCATCACTCTGAGGAGCTGAGAATGATGCCCTGACTACAGCTTAGTTATCCCACATCCTACTGCAAGAGCCTCGTCTTTGGCCAGTGCTGAGACCTGCTCTGCTCTCTGGGCCCAGGACAGGGCCTTCCCTGTGGAAAGTCCTGAAAAATAACTATTACACTGAACAGAGGCTCTGTGGCAGGAGTGAAGGCATCACCTCCTCTCTTTACTCACTTAAATCTCATTCATCTTTCTGGGGGATTTTTTGTGTCCTACTGGAGGAGGTCATCTAGAGGACATGACCACCAGTTGACTTGTGAGCTGGACCCGGGCAATCAGAGGCTCCTCACCCCTCCCCTGTCCTTGGAATGTACATTGTGCTCACCACTCCCACAGTGGGAACTCTTGCAAGGACATGGCCTTGGGAGAGTAAGGTGCTGTTGAGACCACCTGGGCAGAACACGGGACTGAACCCTGTTAACGCCTCCCTATAAACTTTAAGATACTGGCGGGGGCCGAGGTCCACTCACACGCAGGAGCCACCAACACAAGCCGTGTAAGTTCCCTTGCTTATTACACCTGCCATCTGCCCATCTGGAGTGGCAGCCTCTTTCTTTGGTCACTCCCTGCCCTCTGTGTATGGGGGCCAGTTTGCAAACCAAGGGTTTATTTCTCTGTTTTTGGTATAATGTGTAGGGA
>NW_006792683.1:5335577-5341066 GCF_000442215.2 Lipotes vexillifer
GTAGGGAAACTTGTTACATTTTAGCAAAGCAAACCAGACTTCAACTACCTGCTGATCTGAGCGATGGGTACCCACCACACCATTGCCTCTGGCCTGGCCCACAAACCCATAGAGAAGCTGCATAAACAGCCCATTTGCAGCTGTCTAGAGGATTAAAGACCCTCCCAATGAAAATAAACCAAAAAGGCTAGGTTAAACTTTCAAAAGATGTTTTAAATGCACCTCTGAGAGGTAAGGCAATATCAAAGCCAGCTTGTATGTGGAGTTTCTCCTTTGGTAGATGCATGGGTTCCAGGGTCCAGAGATAAAACCCAGCACATGCTCGAGGTAGGGAGATAACCGCAAAAACTGGGACCGCCCCCGACAAAGGGCAGATCATCAGAATAAGAGGAATGAGGAACTCACCCAATGCACACAAAGAAAAGGCAGCAAAACCTTCTTGTCTTGACATTGGCACTGGGTGGAAAGGAAAGAAAACCCTGCCTTTCGAAGTTGTTATCAGAAATCAGGCAGAACTGGGGTCTGAATTCACACCACCTGTGTGATCTGAAAGGCTCATTTGGATATTGAAGTTTAAAGTGGACAAGGTTGGTAAGAGTCCCAGGCAACTGGCAGAAGCACATCAGCCCAGGCCTCGAAGAAATTCCACAGATGAAGTAACGAGGAAAATCACCACTCACAATAAAAGGACCTCTAAACACAGAAGAAAGCAAACATGGGCAGCAGATCAGACTTGTCAGTACTTCCCAGAGGCTGGAATTGTCTGAAACAGAATGTATTTTTACATGTTTGCTATCCTTAAAGAAATTAATGAGAGGCTTGAGAGCCAGAGCTAGGAACCAGAGACCCTAAGGGAGGACCAAGCATATTTGAAAAGACACAAATTCGATAAACTTAAGAATACATCATCATTTTTAAGTTTTTGAGAGATTGAAGCACGCATTAGAGACCGTCAGTACCCAATTGCAGTCATGTGCTGGGGGGGATTTGTGTGCTGGAACAGGGGCCTGAAGGAACAATGTGGGAGGTCCCACAGAGGTAAGCTAAGCTGTGACTTAGCTGACCCAAAAGGCATAAGGTCTCCAATGGAACACAGGTTTGCGTTTTATTTATACAACGGATCAAAGCAGGCACTCTTCATTCACAGGGTAATTCAGGGGCTCAGGATCCTTCCAGCAGGTGGTTCTGCCATGCCCTGGACCCTCATTTTCATTAGGATCCAGGTGAAAACAGATCCTGGAGGTGCACCTGTGTCTTCAAAACAGCTCAGAAAGGGAACAGATCTGCTTCTGCTCCCATTCCATTTGGGCGGAACTCACTATAATCCCTTATTTCTCATTTTCTGGATGTTTAGCTTTTTTTTTTTTTTTTCGGTACACGGGCCTCTCATTGTTGTGGCCTCTCCCGTTGCGGAGCACAGGCTCCGGACGCGCAGGCTCAGCGGCCATGGCTCACGGGCCCAGCCGCTCCGCGGCATGTGGGATCTTCCCGGACCGGGGCATGAACCCGTGTCCCCTGCATCGGCAGGCGGACTCTCAACCACTGCGCCACCAGGGAAGCCCTGGATGTTTATCTTTTAATCAAGAGTAAATAAATGCCATTTCAGCACTTACTGAAGTCATGAGCTTTCTGTACTGGACTCATCGATGTGATACTTAAATTAACAGAAACTTTTAATATTAAACCATCAGTGCATGAGGGGGTATTGCAATATTGTACCATTTACCCAATATTTTGATTAGAATTTTCGCTTTTCTGTTTATAAAGGAAACGGAGGAGGAGGGCAACTTTAACTTTTTTTCCCCCCATATGTGTAGCCTCAGTTGTTGGGAGAGTCTCAGGCTGCAAATACAGCGGAGGTTACAAACTACTACAGCTTCTCATGTTGCAGCTAATCCACATCGTAAACTGCCCCCCCTTCTTTTCCTTCTTCCTTTTCTTCGCGTGAGATTTCTGCTTTGTAAACGAATCAGGGTATTGCCCACACACTATAAGGCATATTTATTACACTTAGAAGGTTATAGTGGTCCATAAATCCTTAAAGACATTAAGCTGAACATTTTAAAGAGGTAATGAGTAAACAGTTGTTGAAAAACAAAGTATCTGTGCTTTACAAGGCCACTCATATGCTTATTTTTTCAACATGTGCTGGACCTGCCATTAGGAGGACTGATTCCAGCCTCTGGTCTGCTGCACTATTCCCTGGGGTGGGTCTTAATACCACATCACCTTGAGCTTCCTTTTCATGTAGAAAGAAGGTACCGGATAGATGTGACATCCCAAATCCCTTCCAACAGCTCACCTTTTTGTGGGAATTCCATAGATGACTTCTTCAGTTCAGAAGCCAAGAAAGATTTCCCCCCCTTTGGCTTCCTACCTGAAAGCAAGAGAGGTGTGGAAAAATCACGAGTATGTTAGGTTTGTATAAACAATAAAATTAGCACACTTCTCTGTCCCTGTCCCACGAGGAAGCAGAGAAAGCAAAGTGGCAATCCCGTCACTAAACCGTGTCATGGGGGACTTGTGAGTTTGATCAGTCATTAATCATTGATCAGAGCAGATAGCAAAGCAAGTGACTGTCAGCCCAGCTCTTTGCACTGGAATAATGCGGTCTCTCATTTCCTGGAATTGAATGACAACAAAACCAATTTGCAATGCGGCTTCCCGTATGGAGAAAGAGTCACCATCAAAGGAGGCAAGGATATAATGGATATCTCTTCAATAAGTGGTGCTGGGGAAACTGGACAGCTACATGTAAAAGAAGGAAATTAGAACACTCCCTAACACCACACACAAAAATAAACTCAAAATGGATTAGAGACCTAAATGTAATACCGGACACTATAAAGCTCTTAGAGGAAAACATAGGGAGAACACTCTTTGACATAAATCACAGCAAGATATTTTTTGATCCAACTCCTAGAGTAATGGAAATAAAAACAAAAATAAACAAATGGGACCTAATGAAACTTAAAAGCTTTTGCAAAGCAAAGGAAACTACAAACAAGACGAAAAGACAGCCCTCAGGATGGGAGAAAATATTTGCAAACAAATCAACGGACAAAGGATTAATCTCTAAAACATATAAACAGCTCATGCAGCTCAATATTAAAAAAACAAACAACCCAATCAAAAAATGGGCAGAAGACCTAAAGAGACATTTCTCCAAAGAAGACATACAGATGGCCGAGAAGCACATGAAAAGCTGCTCAACATCACTAATTAGTAGAGAAATGCAAATCAAAACTACAGTGAGGTATCACCTCACACCAGTTAGAATGGGCATCATCAGAAAATCTACAAACAACAAATGCTGGAGAGGGTGTGGAGAAAAGAGAACCCTCTTGCACTACTGGTGGGGATATAAATTGGTACAGCCACTATGGAGAACAGCGTGGAGGTTCCTTAAAAAACTAAAAATAGAACTACCGTATGACCCAGCAATCCCACTACTGGGCATATACCCTGAGAAAACCATAATTCAAAAAGAGTCATGTACCACAGTGTTCACTGCAGCTCTATCTACAATAGCCAGGACATGGAAGCAACCTAAGTGTCCATCAACAGATGAACGGATAAAGAAGATGTGGCACATATATACACTGGAATATTAGCCATAAAAAGAAACGAAATTGAGTTATTTGTAGTGAGGTGGATGGACCTAGAATCTGTCATACAGAGTGAAGTAAGTCAGAAAGAGAAAAACAAATACTGTATGCTAACACATATTTATGGAATCTAAAAAAAAAAAAAAAAATGGTTCTGAAGAACCTAGGGGCAGGACAGGGATAAAGATGCAGATGTAGAGAATGGACTTGAGGACACAGGAGGTGGAAGGGTAAGCTGGGACAAAGTGAGAGAGTGGCATGGACATATATACACTACCAAATGTAAAATAGATAGCTAGTGGGAAGCAGCTGCATAGCACAGGGAGATCAGCTCGGTGCTCTGTGACCACCTAGAGGGGTGGGATAGGGAGGGTGGGAGGGAGGGAGATGCAAGAGGGAAGAGATATGGGGACATATGTATACGTATAGCTGGTTCACTTTGTTATAAAGCAGAAACTAACACACCACTGTAAAGCAGTTATACTCCAATAAAAATGTTTAAAAAAAATGCTCAGCCAAGAGTAAAGGAGGAGGCCAAGGAAACAGAGCTGGCAAACAACGCAAGCACTGCAATCAAAGCATTTTCATGGTTGGTGGGATTGGAAATCAGTGCAGCTGCTGTGGAAAATTATCGGAGGGCCTCAAAACTTAAAGCAGAACTACCATTTCATCCAGCCATCCCACTTCTAGGTATGTATCCAAAAGAACTGAAAACAGGATCTCGAAGATATATTTGCACACCCATGTTCATTACAGCATTATTTACAATAGCCAAGACGTGGAAGCACCCTACCTGTCCATCAAAAATAAATGTAGCTTGTGATTTATATACACTGGAATATTATTCAGCCTCAAAAAAGAAGGAAACCCTGTGATATGTGACAACATGGATGAACCTTGAGGAAATTGTGCTAAGTGAAATAAGCCAGTGAGAAAAAGACAAATACTGCACAATTCCACTTCTGTGAGGTACTGGAGTTGTCCAATCCACAGAAACAGAAGGTGGAATGATGGGTGCCAGGGGCTGGGAGGAGACGGAAGGGAGGGTTTCTGCTGCTCAGCAGATGTAGAGTTTCAATGCCCCAAGATGAAAAAATTCTGGAGGTCTGCTGTAGAGCGATGTATATATAATTAGCACTACTGTACTGTACATTTAAAATTGTTAAGAGGTCATAAGCAACAAGGTCCTACTGCATAGCACAGGGAACTATATTCAGTATCCTGTGATAAACCATAATGGGAAAGAATATGAAAAATAAAACATATGTATAACTGAGTCACTTTGCTGGACAGCAGAAACTAATGCAACACTGTAAATCAACTATACTCCAATAAAATTTTAAAAATAAAATTGTTAAGAGGTTAAATTTATGTTTTTTTTACCATGATAAAAAAGACGCATTTGGACCTCCCTGGTGGCGCAGTGGTTAAGAATCCGCCTGCCAATGCAGGGCACATGGGTTCGAGCCCTGGTCCGGGAAGATCCCACATGCCGCGGAGCAACTAAGCCCGTGCGCCACAACTACTGAGCCTGCGCTCTAGAGCCCGTGCTCCGCAACAAGAGAAGCCACCGCAATGAGAAGCCCACGTACCACAATGAAGAGTAGCCCCCGCTCACCACAACTAGAGAAAGCCCGCGCGCAGCCAAAAATAAGTAAATAAATAATTTTTTTTTTAAAAGACAGATTTTCAGGCTTTAATCTTGCCTGAGAATTGGGGAAGTTTTCAGAAAGGAGATGCCATCTCAGCCGAGATTTATAGGAAGGACAGAAGTTAGCCAGGGAAGCAAGGTCGGGGAGAAGGGATTTTAAGCCAAGGAAACACCCAGAGCTGATAAAACTGGGCAAATTCTTGGGAAGCCAAGGTTGAGCAATTCCTGCT
>NW_006792683.1:5341234-5343518 GCF_000442215.2 Lipotes vexillifer
CTGCTGAAGGATCAGAAGTAGTGAAATCAAAGAGAAGAGGACTTGGGGCCAGTAAATTGTTACCCTTTATCTGCCCTAGCAGACAGGAATGATAGGATATCCCAGCGAAAGATCAATGCAGGGAGAGGCTTGAGGTCCCTCCCAGCAGCCCTTGACTTGCTGTAGGTGACTCAGGGACACCATCCCCACAAGGCACGTTAGCAACAGAGGTGACCCCAGGCGTCCCAGAGAAGCTCTCTCTGTCCTGACCACCCAAGTGCCACCCTCTGTGATCAGCCGGCTCACATCTGCCTATAAATCCTAGTCGGGGAGATAGGGTCAGGGTGTAGATGCATAAGAATGAATATTATCTGCCTCTGTAAAGACAAAACAAGAGCAAGAGCTGGTTCATGACAGCAGCAACACAGCCGTCATTGGAAAATTACAGACAGACTGCATCCCCCCCCAGGTCATCAACCATGGTGTCCCGAAAGGTGTAAGCCACGAACACTTGGCTGAACCCAGCACTGCCCAGACCATCACCTCAGTCCTACAAATCAGAGCACGAGGAAAATTAGAATTTAAACGTCCTGTACGCCAAGCAACAAGGAAGCAATGGATACAATTTGGGTTCTTTCACTTTATCAGAGAAAGAAATTAAATCTGTACACATCAGCACGGGTTTTGGGCTCCGTGGCAAATACGGAGATGAACACACACATCCTCAAGGAGCTTAGGAACAGGCAGAGTAAATGAGACATTATACAGATTATCAGAACAATGGTTTGGGCAGCAAAGAAAGCTCTTGAAAATGATGAGAATCACTCATAGGCACCATATGCGGGGTTCTTTTTCGGCACTGACAGATTCGGGAAGCCTTCAGGGAGCCTGTGCTTTGGGGTGCCTTGCAGACATCCACCGGGAAGACCACCCACGTCATTCAGGACCATCACAGCTGGAATGTGCTGAGATTGAGAAAGCCCATGAGGATGAAGGATGCACTGACTGATGAATAGATGGACCATGGCCTCTTCCGTCCCCTACCTCCTTCCTCGAGCTGTCTTCCACAGGCATCACCCTAGGACATTCTGCCACTGTTACCTTGGAAGGAACAGCCCCGGGCTCCTGGGGTCAAAACACAGACGTGGGTTTGGCTTGGCTTCTGCCTACACGTCCCCAGGCGGGTCACAGCATGTGTCCCACTGTTTCTTTTAGCTTTGCTCAAGAGGTCAGACTGATTTACAAGATAAGTAGATGGCTAGCCAAGAAGTCTCTTCTCCCCTTCTTTTCGTTCTGGTAAGTTCCTTAACTAAATAGAAGCCAGTGACTGACAGGCACTTCAGTTTGAAAATGCAATCTATATGTTTGTTCATCCACATTCTGGACAGATGAACAGACCAATGCCACTAGCAAGTTGTCAGCAGAGGGAAGAGGGGCTAGTCTCTAGAGACACCTGTGACTCAGGTGTTAAACAAAACTGGGGTCCCTGGAGTAGAGCTAGAAATACCCACAGAGGTGAAAGAGGACCCCTCAGTGATGTGGCGAGACGGAAAGGGCTGTTACTCACAGCTATCCCCCTGCTGCCACCTCCCACGGCCACCAACGCACCATCACAGAGGGACTGATTCGTCCACAGAACCAGCCCCAGCTCACATGCAAAGGCCCTGAGACAGAAACGCGTCTGAAACACATCTGCTTGCACCCACCCTCCATGTGCCCTTCCCGGTGGCATCCTGCCACAGCTCCTGCAATGGAAAATATTTCGCTTTGCTTCCAATGGTGCCGCACCCCCCCCCAACTGTGCTGCACCCACAAAGTGCCTGCAAAGAACAGAAAGCACACCGACTCACAGCCCTCCTCCTGATTCTGAGTCTCACTCTCACCTGGTCCCTGAAGCAGCCCTGCTCCCGCCCTGGGGTCACACGAATGCAGCCTTCCCGTCTTTTATCTACTGTCTCCCTGGGGCTCAAACGTCATCCCTGTGTCCTCGCTTGGGAACAAGGAGCATATTTTAGTTTGTCCCAGGAACCCACACAAAATGATTTCTCCAGTGAAAGGCTATTCCCCAGCCACGAGCCTATCAATCACTGCAAATGCACAGCAGGCGGGCGGGACACGGCCACCACCCCAGCACTCAGCAAACTCAGAATCTCAGATCATGCTCTGCTGGAACACAGAGGGAGGTCATCAAGCAGCAAAAAACCACCCAGTTCCCCATCATGCCCAGGGAAGCCGGGGTGCCGACTGGAGACCCAGACTCCGTCTCAAGACTGGGTTGCTCTCTTCCCTACACCTTTGTCCTGTA
>NW_006792683.1:5343528-5387491 GCF_000442215.2 Lipotes vexillifer
AGTGAGGTTCAATCTTCAATGGTCCCTTCGCCTCAGGTTCCTATAAAACGGGTCTGGGAGTCCCTTCTATGACTGGAATTGCTGCCAAGGAGTTTCCGACAACACCCACAGAGATCAGTCTATAGAGGGTACCAGTTTCAGTGCACAAAGACATACTGAAAAAAGCCAACTCCCAGTTTCCAGTCTGACAGGTGAAGAGCTTGGAAGTCACCCTGCTAACAAGAAAAAAAGCTGAACAAATGGAAGATGGACAATTCTTGTTAAACCCCTCAGAGAACGGAGGTTGCAGGGCAAACTGCTGTCCCCCAGCTTGGAGGAATAAACAGGCAAATACAGAGACTGACAGCTTCCTGGGAGCAGAAGCCCACAGCCGGAGACAACACCTGTAGGAACACATTAAGCTGTGATGGACTAGTTTCTAGAGACTCAGTGGGGACAAGCTTGAGAATTAAAAACACTAAGGGGACCCAGGGTTTGAGGGGTCCTCACACTTTTGTGAGTGTTGCCCCTACGAATCCTACCAAGTTCTCACTGTAAAGATGAGAAAAAAACCCTCTTGTTTTTAGCAGTTAGAAGGAAAAACATTGTGTTCTTGTTAATAAGACCTGCCCTCAAGCGGAACTATTTACCAGAATCTAACCAACTGGGGCTTTACCAAAACCCAGCTGACCTGGGAGAAGAGAACCATCCAGTCAGGCTCACAAAAAGATGGAGACCCAACTGTAAGCCTGGGAAACACTTCCACTTCCCCACACCTCCCACCTCAAAAACAGGACTCCTGCATAATCACAGGGGATCACAGCTAAAAGAATTGCAAGCCTCAGACCCTATTTAAGGAGTCCCTAAGAAAATCTAAGACAACAGAGGAGACAAAAATAAGAGCACTAGAGACAAGTTTAGCCTCTCACACCAGAGCTACAGCAAACAGTAAACACAGCATAACACCTAGCAGATAAACATAAACCTTATAACAGATGCCCATCTACCTCAGTTCCTTCTCCTGATACATCATATCTGATTTTCAACAGAAAAATTACAAGGCATAATAAAAGGCCAAAAAATACCCCCACAGTCTGAAGAGACAAAACCAGCATCAGAACCAGACTCAGATATGGGAGAGATGCTGAAATTATCAGGCTGAGAATTTAAAATGACAATGATTAATAAGGGCTCTAATGGACAAGGTGGACACCACACAAGAACAGATGGGTAATATGAGCAGGGAGATGGAAACTGCAGAAGAGAATCAAAAGGAAATGCTTGAAATAAAAAACACTGTAACAGGGCTTCCCTGGTGGCGCAGTGGTTGAGAGCCCGCCTGCCGATGCAGGGGACGTGGGTTCCTGCCCCGGTCCGGGAAGATCCCACATGCCGCGGGGCGGCTGGGCCCCTGAGCCATGGCCGCTGAGCCTGAGCGCCCGGAGCCTGTGCTCCGCAACGGGAGAGGACACAACAGCGAGAGGCCCGCGTACTGCTAAAAAACCAAAAAAAACAAACAAAAAAACACTGTAACAGAAATGAAGAATACCTTTGACAGGCTCATCAAGAGACTGGACATGTTCGAGGAAAGAATCAGTGGTCCTGAAGAGGTGTCAATAGTAACTTCCAAAACTGAAAAGCAAAGAGAAAAAATTAATGAAAGGGATGGAGCAGAATATCCAAGACGTGTCGGACAATTACAAACAGTATAGCATACACATAATGGGAATGCCAGAAGGAAAAGGAGAGAAAGAAACAGAAAAAAAAAAAAAATTGAAGTAGTAGTGTCCGAGAGCTTTCCAAAATTAATGACATACACCAAGCCACAGATCCAGGAAACTCAGAGAACACCAAGCAGAGTAAATATTAAAAAAAAAAAAAAACTACACCTAGGCGTATCATATTCAAACTGCAGAAAATCAAAGATAAAAAGAAAATCTTGAAAGAAGCCAGAGGAAAGAAAAAACATCCTACCTACAGAGGAACTAGGATAAGAATTACATTGGCCTCCTCTTCAGAAACCATGCAAGCAAGAAGAAAGCAGAGTGAAATACTTAAAGTATCAGAAAGAAAATAATCGACCTACAACTCTGTCTCCAGCGAAATTATCCTTCAAAAGTGAAGAAGAAATAAAGACATTCAAAGAAAAACAAATAATGAAGAAATCTGTTGCCAGGAGAACTGCCTTGCAAGAAACATTAAAAGAAATTCCTCCGAGAGAAGAAAAATGATACAGGTTAGAAACTCGGATCCACATAAAGAAAGGAAGAGCATTAGAGAGGAAATAAGTGAAAGTAAAATGAAGGCTTTTATTTTCTTATTCTTAATTGATTCAATAGATAATAGCTTGTTCAAAATAATTGCAACAATGCATTTGGTGATTATAGCTTATGGATAAGTGAAATCAAGGACAACAATGCTATAAGAGACAGGTGGGAGGAATTGGGAGTACTCTGTTATACTTGCTCTATCTATGAAGCACTATAGTGTTGTTGAAAGTGGACCTGAATTAGCTGTAAACATATATTGCAGACTCTAGGGCAACCACTCAAGAAAGTTTAAAATATATATATATATATAATTGATATGCTAAGAGAAAAGAGAAAATGAAATCATATACAATGCTCAGTTAAAACCAGAGAAGGCAGAAAAAAGGGAGAAGGGGGAAAAAAATGAAGAACCAAGGGCCATGAATAGAAAACAGTTACAAATAGGGGAGATATTAAACTATTATAACTATAACAATAAACACTTTAAATTGAGTTTTTGTTAAATGAGTAAAGAGTTTCTGTTTCCAAGTTCTGGAAATGAACAGTGATGAGAAGTGCACAACATTGTGAATGTACTTAATGCCACCAAATTGTACACACAAAAATGGTTAAAATGGTAAATTTTATGTTGTGTATATTTTACCATGGTAAAAAATTTTTTTACAAAAGGGATAGAGGAAGACATATCACGTTATCACTAACTGAAAGAAAGCCTGAGTAGTTATATTAATATCAAAGCAGAACAAGGACAATTATCAGGGATAAAGAGGATCATTATGTAATGACAAAGAGGTCATTTCTCCAAGAAGACACAACAGTTTTTGTTTTGTTTTGTTTTGTTTTGTTTGCGGTAAGCGGGTCTCTCACTGCTGTGGCCTCTCCCGCTGCAGAGCACAGGCTCCGGACGCGCAGGCTCAGCGGCCATGGCTCACGGGCCCAGCCGCTCCGCGGCATGTGGGATCTTCCCGGACCAGGGCACGAACCCGTGTCCCCTGCATCGGCAGGCGGACTCTCAACCACTGCGCCACCAGGGAAGCCTGACACAACAGTTCTTAATGTGTACGTGCCTAAAACAGAGCATCAAATTACGTGAGGCCAAAACTGATAGAACTGCAAGGAGAAATAGATGAATCCTCTATTACAGCTGGAGACATCAACATCCCTCTACCAGAAATGGTCAGATCCAGCAGGCAGAAATTGATAAAGACACAGTTGGACTGAACAGCACCATCAATCAACTGGATCTAACATTTATAAACAACTTCATCCAACAGCAGCAGAATATACATTCTTCTCAAGCTCGTACAAAACATTCACCAAAACAGACCATATTCTGGGTCAAGAAAAGATATACAAAGTATGCTCTCAGGCTATACAAAGTATGCTCTCAGGCCACAATGGAATTAAACTAGAAATTAACAATAGAAAAATGGCTGGAAAATCCCAACATAATCGGAGATTTAACAACACACTGCTAAATAACACATGGGTCGAAGAAGTCTCAAAAAAATTTTCCAAATATTTTGAAGAAAATGAAAGTACAACCTGTCAAAATTTGTAGGACACGGTAAAAACATGTTAAAGGGATATTTTTAATGTTGACTGCATATATTAAAAAGAAACATCTAAAATCAGTGATCTAAGCCCCCACCTTAGGCAACTAGAAAAAGAAGAGCAAATTAAATCCAAAGTAAGCAGAAAAGAAATGACAAAAATTAAAGTGAAATCAATGAAATTGAAAACAGAAAAACAATACCTGAAAATCAATGAAACCAAAAGCTGGTTCTTTGAAAAGATCAATAAAATTGATAAACCCCTAGTTAGGCTAACCAAGAAAAAAAGAGAGAAGACACAAATTACTAATATAAGAAACAAAAGGGGAACATCACTACAGATCCCACGGACGTTAAATGGGTAATAAAAGAATATCATGGATAACTCTAGACCCACAAATTTGATAACTTAGATGAAATGGATGAATTCCTTAAAAAACACAATCGACCAAAACACACATGAGAAAAAATAGACAATCTGATAGGCTATATCTATTAAAGAAATTTAATCAATAATTAATAACCTTCCTAAACAAAGCACCAGGCTCAGATGGTTTCACTTAAATTTTACTAAACTTTCAAGGAATAAATCATATCAATTATCTTCCATCTGTTCTAGATAATACAGATCTCCCTCAACTTACGATGGGGTTAGTCCTGCTAAACTCATGGTAAATTGAAAATGTCCTAAGTTGAAGTGCATTTAACACACCTAACCTACGAAACATCATAGCTTAGCTTTGCCCAACTTAAATGTGCTCAGAATGCTTACATTAGCCTATAGTTGGGCAAAATCATCTAACACAAAGTGTATCTTATAATAACGTGTTGAATATCCCATGCAATTTGTTGAATACTGTACTGAAAATGAAAATGGCATGTTGTAAGTATATCAGTTGTTTACCCTCATGATCAAAGGGCTGACTGGGAGCTGTGAACTGCCCAGCATCATAAGAGAGTATTATACTGCGTATTGCTAGCCTGGGAAAAGACCAAAATTCAAACTTTGAAATATGGTTTCTACTAAATGCATATTGCTTTCACACCATTGTAAAGTTGAAAAATCATAAGTCAAACTATTGTAAGTCAGAGACCGTCTATAGAAGCAGAAGGAACACTTCTTAACTCATTCTATGAGCATCCCCCTAATACCAAAACCAAAGACATTACAAGAAAAGGCAGTGACAGACTAATATTTCTCATGAACACAGATGCAAAAAACCTCAACAAAAAATGAGTAAATTGAATCCAACAATGTATGAAAAGAATGATACACCACAACCAAGTGGGATTTATTCCAGGTATGGAAGGCTGGTTCAACACTCAAAAATCAATATATTCTATCTGGTCAATAGGCTAAAGAAAACAGAATGCCTATGTGTTTCTAAATAAATTTAATTTCTATTCCAAGTCATATTTTACTAGGGTGGAGAAATTTAGCCTCAGGGAACGTAGGGTCCCCCATTTTCCTTGGGTTGATGTCAGTGTTTTGGGGAGGGGTAGTAAGACATGGCAGCTGGCCTTCATTTTGGTCCCCATGCTAGTGTCCACCAAATGTCCACTGCCCCCCCATCGTGGACTCTGACAGTTTGCCTCAGAAGTATCCTTTGTTCAGGGACCTCTTAAGACCTGGAAGCCCTTTCTCTCTTGCTTCCATGCCATGCCCATGGGCTCAGGAGTCCTTCTGCCACTTCTGAGCACAGGAACCACAAGAACTCTGGGGGGCTGACTGTGGTCCCCAAGGCCTGGACATAATGCTCAACCATTCCCTCCCTGGGTCTCTGGAGCTCCCCCCCACCCCAGGATGCTAACCCAGTAGGTATGCACATAGCTCCTCTCTCAGGTGCCTCTACCTTGCGCTTTCCTTGCTGGGCCTCCCTGTCTCCTCTTTCCTCCATCCCAGGGGTTATATTTCAGTCACTTGAAATATAGGGGGAGGTGGGGGCAGCCTGTTGCCTTTCAAGGAACCTAGGCCTCCATTCCACTCCCATAAGGACATGGGCTTTGGAAAAATAAACACCAAAAATACACACATTTTTCTGCCTTCAGTCATGTTAGATCCCCTCCAAGGCAATAAGCCCATGACAGTACTGTTTAAATAGAACAAATAGAACAGGAGGAAAATAGGGACCATGGAAGAAAAGTAAATCACTTAATAGAAATTCCAGGTAACACCCCACATGTGGAAAGTCTAAATTCATAGTCAAAACTCAGGCATGAAAAAATGGAACTTCCTGTACCATTTCATAACTGAGCTCCTATGTTCGTTGAGAGCAGAATAAAACATGGTCTTGCCAAGTCAAGGTAAACTTACTTCAGGATTATTTTTCTCCTCTTTCAGAGTAAATGCTTGGTTATTTTAGGGCTCCCTTCCTTTCTTCTCATTCCCACCTTTCTGGAAGTGATATTGTAATAGGGAAGAACAAATCTGACTCCATATTGGATCCGTTTCTTTTACTTTAAACTTTGTATTCTATTGCTTTTGCTACCAGTTAATCACTAAAGGGTTGTTGCCTAGAGCTTAAAGTATACATAACGGCCCATCTCCGGGACCCTGCCTCCCATGCCTGACTGTTAAGCTAAAATACCTTTAAGCTCATGGGAAACATCCTGACCAGGCTCACCTGTGAGTGGCTGCAGGAAAGAAGAAACTAACACATCCCCTCTGGAGTGTTGCTGGAACCAGGAAAATATTTGCAACAACTTTACCACCTTTTGGACTTTACCTTCTCACCTCCCCTCCTTCACTGTAAAAGAAACTGTCATCCAAACGGGGCAACATGGTTCTCTGGGACACAAGTCCACCACCTGCTTGGTCTGATGGCTTTCTGAATAAAGTCACTATTCCTGGCCCCAACAACTCATCCCTCAATTTCTTGGCTTGTCATGCAGCAAGCAGTACAAGCTTGGACTCAGTAACAATATGAGTTCCAAGGTGCTCATATGTTATCTTGCCATGAGAAAAAGAGAGGCATCTGGTCTATAGTAATTTAACCCATTAAAAGTGTATGTCTCACGTGCAAAGTCCAAATGGATATTTCTGGTCAGGCTCCCTTCTTTATTTTCATCTAGGGACCTTGACTTCTTCTATCTTGTGGCTCTGTCTTCCTCTAGATCCTCAGTGTTCTCACTATTCAGTGAGAAGATGGAGAAGAAAGTGAGTCTCATGCATAGGAGGTTTTCTAGACCAGCCTAGAAGTAATGTAGACACATTCCATTGGCCAGGACTCAATGCTGTGGCCACACATACACACAAAGGAGGCAAAAAAAACCCACTAGCACAGGGCTGCCCTGGTGGCGCAGTGGTTGAGAGTCCGCCTGCCGATGCGGGGGACACAGGTTCGTGCCCCGGTCCGGAAGGATCCCACATGCCGCGGAGCGGCTGGGCCCGTGAGCCGTGGCTGCTGAGCCGGCGCGTCCGGAGCCTGTGCTCCGCAACAGGAGAGGCCACAACAGTGAGAGGCCTGCATACCGCAAAAACAAAAAAAAAACCAAAAAAAACCCCACTAGCACAATCTAGCTGTGTGCCTAGGAAGAGGAAAACAAGGATATCGATAAACATTTACTACTGCAGCAACATTCCAATCCAACTGGACATGTGTTTTCCACCTTCAGGCAAGTCAAGTTATCAAACATTTGTTGAATACCTTCCATATACTTGGGACCGTGCAAGTTTCTAAGGACACAATGTGAACCAGACCCAAGCTTGCCATCAAGGTGCTGTCAGTCTGGAGGGAGACAGATGGAGACAGATGATCTCCAACTAAAATAAAATAATGTATGTACACTGAAAACAATAAGACACTGAAGAAAGAAACTGAGGAAGACACAAATAAATAGAAAGATATCCTGTTATCCCGTGTACATGGATTCAAAAAAATAATATTTTTAAATTGACCATATTACCAAAGCTATCTACCAATTTAATGCAATCCCTATCAAAATTCCATTGGCATTTTTTCACAGAAATAGAAAAAAACAATCCTAAAATTCATATGGAACCACAGAAGACCCCAAATAGCCAAAGCAATCCTGAGGAAAAAGAGCAAAGCTGGAGGCATCATACTTCCTGATTTCAAACTATACTATTAAGCTAAAGTAATTAAAACATAAAAATTATGGTGCTGGTATAAAATCAGAAACACATGGAACAAAATAGAGAGCCCAGATATAAACCCACCCATATCCAGTCAACGAGTCTTTAACTAGGATGCTGAGACACCCAACAGGGAAAGGACAGTCTTTTCAATAAATGGTGTTGGGAGAACCAGACATCTATAGAGAAAATAAAAAGAGCTATACCCTCGTCTTACACCACTCACAAAAATTAACTCAAAATGGATCAAAGACTGAAACATAAGACCTGAACCTTAAAACTCCTATGGGAAAGGGAAAGGGAAAGGGAAAAACCTCCTTTACATTGGTCTTGGCAATAATTGTTTGGATATGACACCAAAAGTAAAGGCAACAAAAGCAAAAATAAACAAGTGAGGTTTCTCAAACTGAAAAGCTTCTGAACAGGAAAATCAACGAAATGAAAAGGCAACCAATGCAATGGGAGAAAATATTGGCAAATCATATACCTAATATGGATTTATTTTCCAAAATATATAAGGAACTTATCCAAGTCAATAGAAAAAAATAATAATAACCCCATTAAAATATGGACAAAGGACCTGAGTAGAAATTTTTTCAAGGACACACAGAGGGCCATTAGGCCCATGAAAAGGTGCTCAACATCACCAATCATCAGGGAGATGCAAATCAAAACAGCACAGCATGATGACTATAGTTAATAATACTGTATTGTATATTTGAAAGTTGCAGAGAGAGTAGATCTTAAGAGTAACCACTACAAGAAAAAACATTTGTAACTATGTGAGGTGGTGGATGTTAGCTAGACTAATTGTGATCACTTCATAATATATACAAATACTGAATCATTCTGTTGTATATCCAAAACTAACGTAATGTTATATGTCAATTATACCTCAACTTAAAAAAAATCCAAGGAGATATCATCTCCTTCTCATTAAGACGGCTTTTAGCAAAAAGGTAAGAGATAACAAGTGTTGGTGAGGATGTAGAGAAAAGGGAACACTTATGCATTGTTGATGGGAACGTAAATTGGTGCAGTCGCCAGGGAAAACAGTATGGAGGTTCCTCAAATAATTCAAAATAGAGTTACCATTCTATCCAGCAAACCCACTTCTGAGCCTATATTCAAATCACTGTCGCAAACAGGTACCCGCACTCCCATGTTCACTGCAGCATCATTCACAATAGCTAAGACATGGAAACAACCTAAGTGTCTATCACGGGTCAATGGATAAAGAAGATAATGGTTTATATATACAATGGAATATTATTCTGTCATGGGAAAGAAGGAAACCCTGCCATTTGCAACAACGTGGATGAAATTAGAGTATATTATGCTAACTGAAACTAGCCAGAGAAAGACAAATACTCATTTAGATATGGAACTTAAACTACAACAAGAAAAAGTCAAACTCATAAAAATAGACAGTAGACTGGTGGTTACCGGGGGCTTAGCTGGGGAGGTGGATGGCTGGTCGAATGATATAAGCCTTCAGTTATAAGAGGAATGAGCTCTGGGGAGCTAAGGTACAGCACGGTAACTAGAGTTAATAACACTGTGTTGTGTACTTGAAATTTGCTAAGAATACACCTTGAGCATTCTCACCACAAAAAACAAAAGATAACGATGTGAGGTGGTGAATCTATTATTAACCTGCTTATGGTAATCATTTCACAAAGTATAAGTGTGTCGAATCATCACACTGTACACGTTACATATATAGAATCTTATTTGTCAATTATACCTTAATAAAGCTGGAAAAATTAATTAAGATAAAATAATATACTTTATAATAAAGAGCTGTCACCACAGAGGAAAAAAAAGAAATAATTCTGTGTGACAGCGGGAAGGAAGGCACACTGGAACTGGGTCTTGAGAAATGAGTGGAGTTTCTCCAAGGAAGGGCATTTTAGGTGGAAGAGGCAGCTGAGCAAAGATGGCACAGCAGGAAGGTAACCAGTCAGGTGTGGCTATTGTGAGATGTGGACAGTGGAAAGTTCTGGAAAGCTTTGTCCCCCATATCTGCCTATTCTGCCCACCTGCAAAGCCCAGATTCTTCCAAGAGCCTGCCCTACACACACCACATCCCGCCAGGGTCTAAGCACAAGGTCTAAGGAATCTTTACAAACCCAACATTGTCAGGCACAATGCCTACCTCCCAGACGGACCTTGATAAATCAATGCCAATTGACTCTGGCTTCATTCTTGTGATAGTAAATATCGCTGGTCTTTGTCAAACAACTGGAAATTGTACTCCACCCCACCCCACCCCCATAGCTGGTTAATGATTAGTCTCTAATCGCTGTCTCATGCTGTTCTGGCAGGAGGTTCTGTATGACTCAGGGCTCTGCTGACATTCCAGGTCACTGGAGGGACACTCCCCCCAAACGTGACCCCCCGGCACACAGGCTGGGAGCACAGGCAGGCGAGAGGGGAGAGGTCCTCGCCCCTCTGGGTGTGCACACAGCAACCAGATTTCCGAAGAAGAGAAGGAAAAACTGACCCAAGACACTTGCTGCTTCTCCAAATGAATGTATAGCATGAGGAAAGGGAAAAATAAAATCTGTTCAGGCCACTTTTATAAGAACAGATGCCATTTTACGAGGTTGATAGAAACCCCGGATAGCTGCACAGAAAGAACGTTTCGAACCTTCCCAATTTCTATAAATATGCGTATGCGTGTTAGATCTTTGACCATTAATGTTCATAAGATAATACTATAATATTAAGCAAGAATTGTCATTTTTAAAAAAGGCACTTAAGATGTTTAAAATGTGACATATATATGAATACAAGATTTAAATGTGCTTAAATATGGACTATATAATGGTAGATTTGAAGGATAAAAGCATTTCAGAATAAAAGCAATAAAAAGTTACTAGCTACTGCATTATGATGATCTTATGGAGATCTGTGATCGACTTACAAATATTTATTTTGTAAATATTTATTTAGCATTTATTCAACATTTATTTAACATTTATTCAGCAATTACTGTATTCAGCATATTTAACATAGCATTTATTTAACATTTATTCAGCAATTACTGTATAACAGAGACTACACTAAGAGCTCCACGCATTTCCTCATTTCATTCTCTCCAGAGCCCTCCAACGGCTGTCCTGTTATTATCCCATTTTACAGAGGAAGAACAGAGGCCTGTGTTAGATCAGCCAGGGTCGAGGTGACAAAGTCCAGCCCTGCATTCTAGTCTGTCTGAGTCTAAATCTTTTATTTTAACCACCTACCCACCCCAAGAGTATCTTCTTGAAATGGCACCTGCAAATGAGTCTCATATGCAGATTTTTTTTCTTTTTTTTTGCTGAAGCATGGTCCTTATATTAACTAGATCCACAAACACACATTTTGCACTTTTACGCATTTTCTAAAGTATGATCTAAAATGAGCCATACACAGAAATAAATAACAACCCCTTCCACTCATATGCTGTGCTTCTTTCTGAAGAATTATCCCATTCATCATCTAAGTTATAAAGGTAGCATTTGGGTGAGGATTTAAACTAAATGACCAAAGCCTTCTCTTGGGGCAGCAGAAGCTTGGGTCCTATTTTCACCAACATCCTAATTCCCTCCAGGCTCTCTCTTTATGTACCCTGTTTTGTCAAATACAAGAGTCTAGGAATTGTAAGACACATCCTGATTTCAGAGATATTTGAGCATTAAAAAAGCATGCCTTAGAATCCATGGAATACTGTAATATTCCATCCAAATACCTCCAAATTTAGGTGATGTAACTTCTGCACATATCTGAAGAACAGGCTCCTCCCTTACACCATAAGGAAAATGTTCCCATGTGTGGGGATGTAATCCCTCCATTTAAAACACCAAGAAAGGTTCAAAGAAAGGTTCCCTCTTTGTGAGATAAGAACCTGTGTGGGGAAATAGGAGAGTGTGTGGTTATTTGTAGCAATGAGATGAGCTCATATGAAACTTCCCACAAAGACCAGAGCTCACATTCATGTGCGTGTGCGTGTGTATGTGTGTATGTGTGTATGTGTGTATGTGTGTAGGTGAAGACCAGCTGACTGGAGGTTCATGATTCATCCGCACTGGCTCTGTTACCAGGGTAGGGATGGAGTTCCTGGGACAGATAATCAGCTACTTCCTGCCTGTGTGGGGTGCCAGGCAGGCTCTGCTGAGTCACACGGCAGTGACCCAGGTAGCTTCGCTGAAGGAACAGGGTCACAGCCACTTTTCAATACACCTCCTTTGCTGAGTCACATACAAACGTTGCAGAGAAATCTCCAGGAACAGCCACAACACGCTGGTGCCTATGACTGAAAAGGGAGCAGCTTCTGGAAACCAAACAGGACTGCCGCCCTGACAACAGAGAGGGCTTGAGAAGGGCAGGGTGTGGTCATGACCACCACTCCCCAGCCCAGGTCCCCCAGGCCCAGGTTGGAGGGTTTGTAGGACCCAGGCAAGAAGCCTTAGACATGAGCCTCCCAGTGGAACCAAGGCAGAGTCACCCAGTCACAGATCTCAAAGGGCCCCAGATATCACCCCGTCCAGGAGTGGATAGAACTCAGGAATAGGTACACTTCAGAATCATGGACATAGAGAACAGGCTGGTGGTTGCCAAGGGGCAGGGAGTTGGGGGAGGGATAGATTGGGAGTTTGGGATGAGCAGATGCAAACTACTATACATAGGATGAATAAACAACAAGGTCCTACTGTATAGCACAGAGAACTATATTCAATATCCTGTGACAAACCATAATGGAAAAGAATATATTTTAAAAAATCACGTATATATGTATAACTAAATCACTTTGCTGTACAGCGGTAATTAACACATTGTAAATCAACTATTTTTCAATTAAAAAAATTTTTAATTAAAAAAAGGAATAGGTACAGTTGGATGGAAAATTAAAAATCCTCGCTTCCACTAACCCATAACAGATATTTAGTGTTTCAATGTAGGCATTAAAAAATGCTTATGAGGGGCTTCCCTGGTGGTGCAGTGGTTGAGAATCCGCCTGCCAATGCAGGGGACACAGGTTCGAGCCCTGGTCCGGGAAGATCCCACATGTCACGGAGCAACTAAGCCCGTGCACCACAACTACTGAGCCTGTGCTCTAGAGCCCGCAAGCCGCAACTACTGAGCCTGCGTGCCACAACTACTGAAGCCTGCGCGCTTAGAGCCCGTGCTCTGCAACAAAGAGAAGCCACCGCAATGAGAAGCCCACGCACCGCAACAAGAGTAGCCCCCGCTCGCCGCAACTAGAGAAAGCCCGCGCACAGCAACGAAGACCCAACACAGCCAAAGATAAATAAATAGAATAAATTTTTTAAAAACTGCCTATGAATATAGGCAGACATCTGTGTCTGCCACCAATAAAAGTCATAATGTGCTCATATCACACGACAGTTGTTGCACATTCTGAAATACCATCCACCCTACATCTTCCACTTGGAAATCATGGACTTTTTAACTTCCCACTACATCTTGTTATTTAACCCATTATTAAAGTACCACATATGTTACTATATCACAGATGTCTGTGCTTGGTATTCTGATACCTGTATTTCAATAAGCGTTCTTCTTTCTTTTGCAATCTGATGTATTTAATTTTTACATTTAAAAGTTATCCTGAGAAGGGGTCCAGAATCAAGTCCAGCCCACCACGAAAAACTTTAAGAACATCCTTTGCTAGGGTTGTCATGACAAAGAACAGAGAGCAGGTGACTTAAACAACAGAAACTGTCTCATGGTTCTGGAGGCTGGAAGTCCAAGATAAAGAAGTCCTTCTGGGGACCACAAGGGAAGGTTCTGCTCCAGGCCTCTCTCCTTGGCTTGTCAATGGCCATCTTTTCCTTATGTCTTTTCACACCATCTTCCCTCTATGCATGTCTCTGTGTCCAAATTTCCCCTTTTTATAAAGAGGCCAGTCATGTTGGATTAGCATCTACTCTAATGACCTCATTTCAGTGTCATTAACTCTGCAAAGACCCTGTCTCCAAGTAAGGTCACATTCTGCAGTTGGGAGGAGGTTAGGACGCCAACAGATCTTACGGTGAAGGAGTAGAGGGACACGACAAGACACGATTCAATCCATAGCAGATGCTCCGTCCAGTAACCTCCGTGTTCTGCTCAGGTGCCCAGGGTGGAGTGATACACAGAACTGCTAACAGGACACAGGCTTCCTGATGCCTCGTTCGCGATTTGAAGTGCTTTACAAGCTGTAAATGGTGCACAGTTGTAGCTTAAAGGGCAGCAGTAAGGTCTCGGAGAGCAGGGAGCAATCTCTCCACATGCAGACGTTCTCAGAAGCCTAAGACGCTGGATCAGAATGCAGAGCTGTTCACCCACGAGGCCGCCAGTGCTCTGGCCCCCGGAAGAGAAGCAGGAACACTCTGGTGTCATTGTTTTACTTTCCGTTGGCGGCTGCCACCAGTCTCATCTCTAATTTTTATAGCAGTTATGATCGTCTGTATCACGTATACGAGGTAGCAGGTGATGGGGCTCCGGAGTCCACTTGTGGTCTCCATGGAAATGCCTGCAACCTTGACCGTGCTTACCACGCAGAAGACACTGAACCCTTTAGGAAAATGGGAAGTATTTTCTCACCACTTTGTCTCTCTCTCTCTCTGAGAAATCTTGACCTCGGGCCTATTATCCAAATCTGAATGCCTGCCTCCTCTGACTGACCCTGTTCTCAAGAGAACTGAAATGAAACCTTTCCACCTAGCTGCTGGCAGGCCCAAATCCAGGGTATGAAACCAGTCCAGTGGAAACCAGTTGAAGCAGAGAGCTTCTGGGGCCCTGATAGACTTATTTCAACACACTGGCCAGAATCCATAAATCTGCTGAATGATTCAGAACTCAGTTAAGAAACCCAGCACCCTTATGTCCTAATCGGATGATCAGAATGATTACCCCCTCTAGACAACCTGAAAGCAAGGGAGGGAGCAGGCAAGACCTGTAAGTCCTAAGGTGACATCAGGGACATTCATCATCCCCCAAAGTGTACCAGCCTGGTTACAACTGCGTGTCGTGCGTGTGAACCCAGGCCACTCTATACATCTGCATAACATACCAAGTACATACACGGTGATAATGAAACATAGAATTACTGCCTCATACGAGTCTTCCCTGCTGGATCACAAGCCGTGTGAGGGCAGGGGCCATTGTCCCCTCGCTGCTAAGCACGGGTTCCCACACATGACTGACACTGATACTATGCCCTCAGCCCTCCCCCTTCCACAGCCACCTCTTTGATAACCTATTGCCCTCCTGCAACACTTTCTCCCCTCTGAGGTCACCCTAGTTCAGCTAAATTTTGCTCTGAAAATATAAAAGCATGCCCAGTGTGTGGGAGGAGAAAGCACACTGCCACCTGCCCTGCAGACCCACCCACCGGAGGAGCCCGGGGCTGCTTGGGGTACTAGATCCCAACTGCCTTTGCTGACATTCACTTTCTATCAGGGGTTGTATGTACACTGCATCATTTCTTCCACCGTGATCTTACCTTGGAGACTCTTGTGCAAGGTCACACAGCTAAGAAGGTATTTGCGGCATAATAAGAAACATGTTTGGTCCTTGTTTCCATTCCTGGGACAGAACCCCTAAAACCCTTGGCACGTCCTGAGTGATAAAAGTGTCTTTTGTTGTTCATAAGAAGCCCCCTTTGATCACACCTGAGTTATGCTAATGAGGTGACACGGGTACAGCCCCCAGATGCTGAAGAATGGGGCTCTCAGTATGGGGAAGTTTCAGCCCCACTCAGTGACCTCTGGGAAAGGGACTGGGGCTTCGGATTGAGCTTCCTGGTTGGTGAAGGCGTGAGGGTAGCCAGGAAGCTCCATGCCCCTTCCCACAAACCTTGCCCTGTGCATCTCTTCCACCTGGGTGCTCCCAAGTTGCAGCCTTTATAATAAACTGGTGATGGCAAGTAAACTGTTTTCCCTGAGTTCTGTGAGCCGGTCTAGCAAGTTATCAGACTTGAGGAGGTGGACTCCCCCAACTTTATATCTGGTGGGTAGGAAGCCGTATAACAACCTGTGATGGGCAGATGGTGTCTGCAGTGGGGGTGGTCTCGTGGGACTGAGCCCTTGGCCTGCGGAGTCTGCCCTGGTCCCAGGCAGAAAGTGTCAGAGCTGAGTCGAAATGTTGGTACCCAGCTGGTGTCAGAGAATGAGGTGGGGTGGGAAAAAAGCCACACAGTTGGTGTCAGGAGTGATCTGGAAACAGATCAGAACTGAACCAGGATCGGAGCTCAGATACGGCCCATTCCAACACTGGACTTCACCAGCTCGTGGAGCAGCTGGCCTGGACGTGGCTTCGCAGCTCTGAAAGAACGTTTGGCTTGCCAGCCCTTCTCTGAGCATGACCACGTTGTGCATCCCGCCACCCCACAGCCGCGACTGGAGTCTGACGTCTTGCCTCTCGGCTCCCAGCAGGCAGGGGAGGTCTCCCCGTTTCCCCAAAACACCTGTGTCCCTCCCTTTACCCTGGGAGATCCTCACTACAGTGGCTGCAGTTTACAAAAAAAAAAAAATGAACAAAGATCAGAGATCTTTCATCCACACAGTCTAGCTTGGAGATTCCAGCAGTTGCACTGCCGCTGGTTTCTCCAAGAGAAGCAGTTAAAATCCTAAACACGTTTTCTCTTGGCACTTGAGACCAGGTTCCAGACGGTGGGAGTAGCTGAACACTAATTACTTGTAGCCAAGGACATGTGAAGACCATCTTTCCCTTTTTTTCACCATTTAAACCATCTGTTCCTAGCGCTTCTTGTTCTGCCCTACTTTGCAGAAAACAACTGGATAAACTGGCAAAAATCTCTAGTTAGGGTGAAATTCATAAGATTTCTTTCCTTCCTTCCTTCCTTCTCTTATTTGACAAAATAGGTATTGGATTCTTACTATCCCCGGGCAGTGGGCTGAATGCCACACCTTTCCTACACCCAGGTGCTCAAGCCTAGTGACAGAGCAGATGTGAAGCAAAGAATTACACCAATAAATGTAAAAGGACAACTCTGGGCGCCCTGCAGGAGAGAGGCATGTGGTCCGATGAGTGCATTTCACAGGGATTTGAACTAGTCATGGGATAGGATGTCTCCCCTGAGGACATGACACCAGATGTATCAGGAGGGGAAAGGGAGGTCAAGGAGGGGAAAGGGACACTAGGGGGCAGAAGCAACAGCAAGGAGGAAGGCCTTCCAAGGGACGGGAGCAGGGCAGGGACGAGGGAGGTGCAGCAAGTCTATACAAGTGGAGAAGTAAAAGGTCTAAGATGAGGCCAGGGAGGCGGGCAAGGGCCAGGCCACCCAGTATGTGGTGAGCTGTGCTTACGGGTTTGTCACTAAGCCCAAGAGCAATAGGAAAATAAAAAGCAACAGGCCTGGGAAAAGCCCCATTGGAGGGCTTTAATCATTGGGGTGACACAGTCAAACAGGTCAAAAACATTATTCTAGTTTCACAGTAGAATAGTGAGTAATAATCATCCATACTGTACTTTTTTTTTTTGCGGTACGCGGGCCTCTCACCGTTGTGGCCTCTCCCGTTACGGAGCACAGCCTCCGGACGCACAAGCTCAGCGGCCGTGGCTCACGGGCCCAGCCGCTCCGCGGCACGTGGGATCTTCCCGGACCGGGACACGAACTCGCGTCCCCTGCATCGGCAGGCGGCCTCTCAACCGCTGCGCCACCAGGGAAGCCCCATACTGTACTTTTTTTTTTTGCGGTACGCGGGCCTCTCACCGTTGTGGCCTCTCCCGTTACGGAGCACAGCCTCCGGACGCACAAGCTCAGCGGCCGTGGCTCACGGGCCCAGCCGCTCCGCGGCACGTGGGATCTTCCCGGACCGGGACACGAACTCGCGTCCCCTGCATCGGCAGGCGGCCTCTCAACCACTGCGCCACCAGGGAAGCCCCATACTGTACTTTTCATACGAAGTAAGAAAAAGTATGAATAATTATCTCCTCTAGGGATGACAGTATTGGCACAAAGAGAAGGAAAGCAGCTTGCCTGGATCAGAGGGTACTAGAAGCCAAAGTGCAGGACTCTGTCTCATGTCCCCAAGTCTCTCTAAACAGCCATTTTTGAAAAAGTAGATTAAAAATACTCCAGCAGTCACACTAGGTGACCCTCTTCACTTAAGCATCTGACACGCTGACTTCTGAAGTTGTGTGGGTATAAATGACTCAGCCAGTGGCCAGAAATACAAGCCACAGAATGACCACCCCTAGGAATGGTTAAACATTCTACACCCGTCTGCACACACTAACCCTCTTTCTCCTCCCATTTCTCTGCGTTAAGTCACTCCCAGCTTTTTAACTGCAATGTCTTTCCTGTGGCAAAGGTTAGTTCACTGCATTTTCAGCATAAACTTGTCAGCACAGATAAGAGAGACCCGAGTCCTGAAGAGGAAGAGAAAATGTTATGTGTTACTCCCTAAGACAAGTCATCCTCGACCATTGAGTCTATAATTCAGCCTTAAATTTGTTTAGGGAAAGTTCTTTATGCCAATTCTGCATCTCCTCACCTGCAAAATGGAAATAAGACCTCCACTCCTGATAGTGGAGAACAGGTAATTCCAACCAAACACGCTGCTGAGAATAATTAGAACAGCTGGAAAAATGTGAACAATATCTACTTGGACATACCAGGCTTAAAAAATATAGTGAGGAATTGCCATCCAGGGAAGATAAAGGCCCAAGGAGATGAGCCCGTGCATGTGCAGAACTCCTTTTCTCCTGGAGGCATCTGCTCATTCCAGAGGGGTTAGCTGAGAGGCTGAGCAGTGATGCTGAGAGCCTTACCTGGCTCAGGGGTTGGGGATTGGTGTCCAGGGACAGAAATAGGTGGGGGGCATTGTGAGCCCCTTGTTCTGGATTGGAACCTCACAGGACTACATGATAAAAAGATAGAGAACAGTTCCACAGGGAACTGTTGCTCAGTTTCAAAATAGCTGAATCACTGAAACTGGGCTGAAGCACTTAGATTGTTAATGCCCTCAGACGCCCAGCAGAAGAGAATGTAAATCTCTGGGGGAAGGTAGCAACATATGAAGCAATTCATATGAACATAATTTTATAAGAATTTTATAATGAATGCCCTGTACATAACCAAAAATAACAAGGCACATGAGGAGACAAAACCACATGACTGAAACAATAAACAGTGCAGAAACAATAAGCAGTGAATGTTAGTTAACAAGCACAAACTGTTAAATGCTTAATATGTTCAATGAGATAAAAGACAAGACTAAGAATTTCAGCAGAGAAATGGAAATTATTAAATTATTTCTTTTTAAAAGAACCAGTGGGAATTCTAGAACTGAAAATAACCAATATTAAGAATAACCAGGGCTTCCCTGGTGGCGCAGTGGTTGAGAGTCCGCCTGCCGATGCAGGGGACGCGGGTTTGAGCCCCGGTCCGGGAAGATCCCACGTGCCGCGGAGCGGCTGGGCCCGTGAGCCGTGGCCGCTGAGCCTGCGCGTCCGGAGCCTGTGCTCCGCAACGGAAGAGGCCACAACAGTGAGGCCCGCGTACCGCAAAAAAATAAAACAAAATAAAATAAAAAAGAAGAATAACCAAAATTAAAAATTCCAGGGACAGGTTTAAGAGAAAATCAGTCAACTAAAATATAGAGGGGGAAAATAGGATGATAAATAAAGCATAGAGCAACAAAAAGATGGAAAACACAGCAGAGCAGGTAATAGAAATAGAGTATAAATTGAATGTCTAGTATACGTGCTTACGAAATTCTAAAGGGAGAGAGGAATGGGGGGAAATGCAATATTTAAGAAATAATGGTTGAGAATTGCCATAAACGATGAAGAACAGCAAATCCCAAATTCAAAACACTCTAAGAAGTCCAGAAGGATAAACAAAAAAAAAAGAAATCCACCCCAGGCACATCGTAATAAAATCACTGAAAATCAAAGACAAAAGTAATAGCTCAAATGCAGCGAGAGACCAGAATGGCATATTACCTTTAAAAGACCTAAAATAAAGTGACAGCTGACTTCTCAATAGGAGACAATAGAAGGGTATCTTCAAAGGGCCGAGAGAGACAGCACATATATACAAGGTCAGAAATAAAAAAGGAAATAGCACTATAAATCCTGCAGACATTAAAAATAGGACTTCCCTGGTGGTGCAGTGGTTAAGAATCCGCCTGCCAATGCAGGGGACGTGGGTTCAAACCCTGGTGTGGAAAGATCCCACATGCCACAGAGCAACTAAGCCCGTGCGTCACAACTACTGAGCCTGTGTTCTAGAGCCCACGAGCCACAACTACCGAAGCCCGTGTGTCACAACTACTGAAGCCTGCGCACCTACAGCCCGTGATCTGCAACAAGAGGTGCCACTGCAATGAGAAGCCCGCGCACCACAACGAAGAGTAGCCCCCGCTCGTCGCAATGCAACAAAGACCCAACACAGCCCAAAATAAATAATTTTTTAATGTTTAAATAAATATAAATAAAAATATACTAAGAAGGTATTATGAACAGCGCTATGAAAATAATTATAAAAACTGATGGTCAGATCGCCAGAGAAATAAAACTTACCAAAACTGGCATGATAAAACAGAAAAATATAGTTGAATCCATAATTTAAAACCTCCCCAAAAGAAAGCTCTTGGTCCAGATAGGTTCACTGGGAATTCTACCAAACACTAAGAGAAGTAACACTTCTCTTATACAATTCCTTTCCAAAAAGAGAAACGAAGCCATCTCCAACTCAGTTTTTTGAGGCCAGCCTAACCATGATCCAAAACCTCTTAAGAACATTACAAGAATGGAAAGTTTCAGACCAATCTTACTCATGAACACAGACATAAAAATCTTAAACAAAGTGAAGTGAGGGTAAACCAAATACAACAATAAATAAAGAAGTTAATAAAGAAGTTAACCCCAACAAGTTAGGTTCCTGCTAGGAATGCTAGATTTGCTTAACATTCAAAAATCAGTCAGAGCCGTGTGATATCTCAATAGCTGCAGAAAAGGCATTTGATAAAATTCTGCATATATTCATATTTTAAAAAACTCACAGAGACTAGAAATAAAAGATAACTCTTTGCTTTTAATTTTTCAAAAAAAAAAGCATCTAAAAAAGCATAATATTACTGGCAAACACTGAAGTATTTTCCTTCTGAGATCAGGAATGAGGCGAATAACCACGCTCACCATTTCTATTCAACATTTTACTGGAGGGCCGAACAGCAATAAAACCAGAAAAATAGAAAAGGTTAAGAACTGGAAAGGAAGAGGTAAAACTGTCATCATTCTCTGACCACATAATTGATTTACGTAGAGTCCGAAACAAGCAAACAAACAAAACACTACAGAAAAACTATTAGAGCTAGTAAGTGCATTTAACAAGGTCCCAAGGTACAAGGAAATTTAAAAAAATACAATTGTTATTTCTCATAACAGCAATAAATAACTAGAGAATGAAAATTTTAATGATGGCTTTAACCTCTTTATGCTTGATCTTTGTGAATGTGTTATCCAATCCAAAAAAAAAAAAAAAAAAATTTGTGATTAAACGGTCTTTCGTTGTGAAAAAAAAGAGATAATTTTTACAATGGCGCCCAAAAGAATATCAAAAAGATCCTAGTCTGAGGGATAACGGCAGTCACTTGAGTTCAAAACTCTCCTTACAACCTCTCAAAAAAAAAGCCGGAGGGTATCACGGAGTGAAATAAACCACACAGGCAGAGAAATATGCACCTAATTGCAACAAAGCTATTGCTGTAGTTCTACTGCGTGTTCAAGACCTTGGAAGTAAAGAGTGGGAGAGGAGAGTCTTAAGAAGATTTTCTAAAAATAAGAGACCAGTGAGCTATGCAGCCACACAGGGGCCGCTACTCAGAGGAGCGCTATGCTTGGTTTTTGTCGCCATCTTGAAATTCTTACTTTTACCTTTGAACTGATGTTTTAGAAGTGAAGTCTGGTACTCGGCATCTCCTTTTCCTGTTGGCTTCCCGCTAGACTCTGCAGTAAGGGCTGAGAGAGGGAGGCTGAGCGTCAGGAGGAAGAATTGGCATCCTCCTTCCTGCTTTGCGCGTTGATCTGGAAGCACCTCTGTGACTGCAGCCCTTCACCCTGGGTAAGTTTGTTTCTAACCGCCAGCCTCTTTCAACACACCTGGAACCAATCTCATCGCCCGCCCCCGCCCCTGAGCTCTCAGTAGCAGCTAACAGCATCTACTCCTTCTCAGCTGTGGGCATCCCGTCTCTGAGCTTCTAGGTTTTGATAACCCCAGTTACTCCCCTTTGTTCCCCTAGCCTTCAAGGCAGTACCTGTTTTCTGAAGCTATTATCTCCCTGCTACCCTAAGGTTCCGTCTTGTCTTTCAGCCTCTGAAACCTATGTAACCATGTCTCATTCAACTCTCTCTGTTGAAATACATAATGTGATTTCTGTTCTAACTCAGCAGAGACAACACACAAGAGCAGTCTTATGACCTCTGGGTTAGGGCAAGATTTCCTAAGCAGGACATAAAAAGTGCTCATCAGAAAGGAAAAGCTTGGCAAGTTAGATTACATTGAAGATATCAAAATATGGCTTTTGAAGGATTAAAAGGCAAGTAAGAGATATTTGCTATTCATTTAACCAAAAAAAACCAAAAAAACCAAACAAAACAAAACGCCTGTATCCAGACATAAAGAACTCCTACAAATCAAGGCAGAAAACCCGATGAATAAAATACTTTAAATATATACAATTTTTATTTACCAATTACCTCAATAACACTGAAAAAAAAATGAGCAAAGACTTCAAAATGTACTTCACAAAAGATAATATCCAAACATCCAATAAATACATTTGTCACAAATGGAATACAAATTAAAATCAAGATATCACTACACACCATCATAAAAGCTGAAATTAAAAAGACTGACAATGCCAACTGCTGGTAGGGATGCATGCTGTAAAGACTCCTGTACACTGTGGTTGGGAATGTGAATTAGTACAACCAGTTTGGAAAGCTGTTTAGCATTAGCTACCAAAACTGAACGCATGCCTATCACCCAGCAATTTCACTGATATTTACATAGCAAACTGAAATGCATGCTCTTTGTCACTGAAAGACACAGGCAAGAATGTTCACAGCAGCATTCTTCATAACAGCACAAAACTGGAAAAACACAAATGTCCAAAAGCAGTAGAATGGAAAATAAATTGTGGTATATTCATATAATAAAATACTATATAGAAAAGAGAATCAACCACAACCAATGCAACAAGTACGAATCTTAAGAACTTAATGATGAGTTAAGAAAAAACAGTCACCAAAGAACACATACAGTATGATTTTGTGTTTTAAAAAACAGGTAGGACCAAACTATAGTGTTTAGGGATGCGTGCTTAGATAGTAAAAGTATAAGGGGAAAACAGAAGTCATTATCATATACATCAGGATGGTGGTTAATTCCAGGAGATAAAGAGGGGGTGACAATAGGGGGGATGGAGAGGTTTTCTGGGTGCTGGCAATGTTCTATTCTTATCTCATTTATGTTTTTGCTTTTTGATAAAATACAGAACCATACTTTATTTTTTGTGCACATTATGCAGGTTGTATTTGACCCAAAAAAAAAGGTGAAAATGTAGATAATAGTGCACATTTCTTAGGATCATTGTCATAGAGGAGCCTTTGTAAAGTGCCTGACATATAATAAGTATTTAGTACAAGCTAGTTATTATTATCTGGTGTAGTACTATAGAGAGACAAAAGCAACTATGAACCGGGGCTAGGAGCAAACAAAACCCTAACAAGAAGCTGTCAAAGAGCCTAAAATGGTTCCTAATATATACTAAAGACTAGGTGGAGGATGGAGGTAAGTTTTAAGTGTGTTTGCTACAAATAAGTGCCAGGAGATAAGAATTTGTTCCTACCACAGTGCTTGGCTTATGAGCATCTCTCAATAACTATCAGAAATATGGATGGATGGGTGGAGGGGTGGATGGATGGATGGATGGATGGACGGAAGGGTGGGTGGATAGGTAGATAAATTGAAACAGGAGTTAGTCTGATGCACTTCCTTGGTGGCAGTGGATAAGAATCCGCCTGCCAATGCAGCGGACACGGGTTCAATCCCTGGTCCCGGAAGATCCCCCATGCTGTGGAACAACTAAACCCGTGCGCCACAAGTACTGAGCCTGCACTCTGGAGCCCAAGTGCCACAACTAGTGAGCCCATGTGCCGCAACTACTGAAGCCCGCACGCCTAGAGCCCGTGCTCCGCAACAGGAGAAGCCACCGCAATGAGAAGCCTGCGCACCACAACGGAGAGTAGCCCCCGCTCACCACAACTAGAGAAAGCCTGCACGCAGCAACAAAGACCCAAAGCAGCCAAAAAAGTAAAAATAAAATTAAATCTAAAAAAAAGAAAAAAAGAGTCTGATGCAAATCTTGCAGCTCCAAGATCTTAACACACGTCATATACAATAAAGTTTCAGGCTTTGTGATAACAGGGAAGTTGGTGACCATTTTTGCAGAACTTTTCATGGTCCTTCCTGGCTGTTTACTAGCCAGGGAATGGGCTAATATCAACCTGGATCTATAATATCTACCAGCAAGTGGGTAATTTATTTTACCTACAAATTAAGCATTCTGCCAGGGCTATCAATCTAGTCTGAGGCAGAGTATGAGAGTAGTTTTTCTACCCACGCAGTCTCCCACAGCAAGCAGAGGCTAAACTAATGCTCATCCAATGGACAGGGACTCACTAGGCTAAAAACATGTTTTCCTAAGACAGCCTAAAATGACAACCAGGCATCAGGAACGGAGACCACTGAAGCCACAATTTCCAGACCAGTATTGTATGTAATTGCAGTCTTCAAAGTTTTGTTCATCACAGGGAAAAGAAACATCATTATATTCACCAAGCGGTCACTATGCTCCTGTCTGGCCCTTAGAACTGCAGACCAAGAAGGCTGTCAACTATTGAGGCATATGCTACAGTCACATGGCAGAGGCCGTGTACATTGATTGATTTCTTATTCCTATTATAAGGCATAATATGCTCGCTCACAAACTCTGAACATCTCCACCTACACCTCCATTCTTCTTCCCAATCCCAATGAGTCCTGTCGCAACAATTACAACTGGATCTATTTCCTTCCCAATGTTTTTCTTTACATACACACACACATTTATTTTTATTTTAAAAAATGATATCAAACTATATATGTATAATACAATAACCAACATATTTGGTCTCTGTCCCAGGTTCCTGGCACAGAGCTCCTAACACCCTTGGAAATTCCTGAGTGATCAGAATCGGAATATCTTTTTTTTAATTCATAAAAAGCCCCTTTTGATCACACCTGAGTTTATGCTAATGAGATGATCTAGGTGGGGCTCCACATAACCTCAGGATGGGGCTGGTCACACACGAGAAAGACAAAGTGATACAGGGTTGGAACTTCCAGCTCCACCCACTGACCTAGGGGAAGTGGGCAGGAGAACTGGAGAGTAAGCTCTATAAAACTCTTGAGCAACGAGATACGATGAGCTCCCAGGTTGGTGAACACGTGGAGGTTCTGGGAGCTTGCGATGCTCTGCGCCCCTTCTCACGTATTCACCCTTATGCATCTCTTCCATTTGTCTGTCCTGAGGTGTACCCTGTATAATAAACCTGGAAGTGTAAGTAAAATGCCTTCCTGAGCTCTCTGAGCCATTCTAGCAAACCACTGAACCTGAAGAGAGAGTCCTTGGAACCCCTGACTTGTAGCCAATCAGCCAAGGACAAGCGCCAACCGGGGTCTGGCATCTCGAGTGCGGACAGCTTGTGGAACTGAGCCCTTTGACTTGTGGCATCTGACAGTAACTCCAGGCAGAGTCAGAATTGAACAGAACCATTGATACCCAGCTGGTGTTGGAGAATTGATTGGTGTCGGGAAACACCCACTGGACAGCTTGCTTTCTTTGCTCAGTGCTTCTCATAAACAATGTTCATGGGAAGGACTCTGCACTGTACTTTTCATGCTTTGCATAGGAAAGCAGACACCCTAACCAGAGCCCCTCTGATCCTTTTTCCGTTCCAGCATGTGCCCACCCCCTGGCTTATGTGTGCTTTCCTGTAGCGACTGCACCTGTATCTCTCTCCCGAGACCCGCCCTGGCTTCTGGAGCCATCTGCCTGGAAGCACTGAGAATTAGGAGGGCCTGCAGGATTAAGAAGGCCCAGCTCCTTGCCTCCAGGTGGTACAATTTATACTCCAGAGCTCCCCCCCAGAAGATTGCGTGAGTGCTGGGCCTTCATCTGAAATCACTCCCTGACTTGGTGTCTTTCCCTCCCCCGCTCCTGTCCCGACCTTCCTTTATGGGGTTGTCCTGGAACACGTCCCTAGTAAATGACATGCAGATGAGTCCTCATCGCAGGGTGTGTCTGGGAAAGATGACTCATCACACACAATATTCCATGGTATAGGATGTGCGTTAATCCATGTGACCAGTTTCCTGTGAGTGGATTTTTGTGTTATTTCCGACTTTTCCTATCCCAGACCACACTGCATACGTAATTGCACACTAGTCCTACAGCAGTCCATAATCCCTCCCGCCGCCCCCCTACTCTTAGGAGTTGGTCCAGTCGGTTGTCTGGCCTCCTGCCATCAGAGTTTAAAAACAAGAATGTATCTACAAAACAGAAACAGACTCACAGTCATAGAGAACAGACTTGTGGTTGCCAAGGCGGAGGGGGGAATCAGGGAGGGAAGGATTGGGAGTTTGGGATGAGCAGGTGCAAACTATTATATATAGGGTGGATAAACAACAAGGCCCTACTGTCTAGCACGGGGAACTCTAGTCAATGTCCTGGGATAAACCATCATGGGAAAGAAAATAAAAAGAGAATGTATACCTATGTATAACTGAATCACTTTGTTGTACAGCGAAAATTAACACAACATTATGAATCAACTATACGTCAATTTTAAAAATAAATAAATAAAAAGAAGGACCGCACCAAAGAAAAAAAAAAAGAATGTAAACATGGCCGCAAGGAACCCACTACCGTTATTAGCCGCCGAGGAGAAAAATGGCTCAGCAAGCTTGTTTATTTTTCCTGGAGTTAAGTTAGGATCAAAGGGCTCAGCCCACACAACTTCCCGAACTGCTCTCAGATTCCTAAGAAATCAATGGTTATTATCACACACCCACCCCAGAGGCTGGGTCCCCTATTTTCAGATCAATGACTAAGAAAGGGTCCTTTGTCTGAGAAATTACGAGGTCTTACAACCCAGTGTCTAACGTCTTCCTAACTCCTTGGATGGTCCCAAATAAAAAAGATGAAATCTTGATGATGGAGAGACTTCATTTATTGATACTACTGTGAAATTTTCTGGGAATTTCCGCAAGGAAAAGGCTTGCATATTTCTTTTGAAATGAGCGGCGAGGACATGTGGAAATCTGTTTGAAACCTTTTCGTTTGGGAAACCTCTAAAAATAAGCTCAACTATCTTACTCTCTGGGGAATCACCAGAGTAGAAACCTCCTCCACACTGTTCTCTTGACACAGAACCTAAGGCAGGAATCACTGGATTCCTTCTTTTTTCCCTCCTCTCAGGTGTGAATTTGATCTATCAGTGTCTGAAAGGCCCCTCTCATCTCTGGCTGTGGGTTTCCACTCACAGAATAGTTCCAAACCGTGTTTCGGGACGACAGATCTCCAGCACGTTAGATATACCTGCCAGTAGCCCCACCTCATTCTTAAAGCTTTCCGGGACAATTAATGAAGTCAGTCCACTTAAATCACACAACCACCATGTGAATAAAAGGGTAGTGGTTGCAAGCTCTGGGTTGCGTGATAGAATGTGAGAAGTCATTGAAGACACAATCTCATTATCACAACCCTAGGACCAGCGGGGTCCAGACACAGCCGCCTCCTCTGTGTGTTATCAGTCACATACCAGCAAGTACTACCTTTTTTAAATTTTTCATCAAGGATGACAAACTTAAAACAGGTTGACTCACCTGGACCTGCTCACGGTCTCCTGCTGACACACCCCGTCCCATTCTGAAAAGAAAAGGAAAAAAAAAAATCTTCAATTAGTCCCTGGGAATTCACATCCTCTGGTTGGAGGAATACATACTGGGCCAAACCACCCACAAAGAGGAGAATGAAATCTTTTACAGGGAGTCATCTCTGTCCTGATGCTAAGAACAAAAGACAAAGTAAGTTCTGAGGGCACAGATGTTAAAGTCTTACAGGTAGGAGGGAATCAGCCTATGAAGGGGGCTGTGGGGTGGAATACGTTTCAGAGTTTAGGTGGTTTACCCCAAACAGCCTCATTAGCGGCAAGTCAGAGGCTTCAGACAGCTTCTGTGAATTCATGGCCTGGGGCTCTTTCCACCAAAATGCATTGCTAATGTTGTTAGAAACAAAGAACACAGGAGAGAACTGGAAGATGCAGGTCAAGGCTCCCATCACCTGTCAGTTACTTTTTAAATAATAATAATTGTCATCATTATTATTATTATTATAGACTTGTCACATTTTTCCCCGCCTCGTAGAGATAAAGGCCCCGAAGGAGAAGCAGCTGTGCCACTTTGCCAGCAGCTTCAGCATCACGCCCGCCCAGGCCGCCCCTCTCGGCCTAAAACTCAAAGCATCGCCAGCCAGAGGATGCTCAGAACCCAGAGCCTTCACCTCCTGAAATCCACACATCCCAGCTGGCTCCCGGCAAAGCCAGTCCATCCAACATCATTGTTTGCTCGACCCGGAGATCTGCGTACTCAACCAGACTAAACCAAAGAAGTTCTCTGTCTCTCAAGTTTACACAGTCAGATAAGGGAGACACCTGTTGAAATGATCTTATCCAGAAAAAAATATACCTTGTGTTTTTTATTAAAATTTATGGATTTTTTTAAGAGGTTGATTAAATTTTATTTCATTTGCATGGGGGTCAGAAAGAAACAGAAATAGATGTGAACCTTCAATATAACGCTGTAAATGGGGCCCAAACAGTATAAAATGATAGGTTAATGGAAAATAATCACTTTCAATAGGTCTATACTGACACCAAAAGTACAGAAGACACTAAAACTTATATTTTACGCAGCTGACACTGATCTGAGAAAGCACAAGATGACCCCAGAACAAGGAAACCTTCTCTGGGAGGCTCGCTTTTGTCTTGGGTTATCTTGAGGAGATGCTTTCAAGAGAGCCAGAGCAGTGAAGGAGGAGTCAAAGGACCCGTCCGGGCCCCAGGATGCTGGGTGCAGGTGCCATCCCTGCACCTGGATGCCTAGGCCACCTCTCCGCATATCCACCGACCACCCTGCTGGCCAGGGGGCTTAGACGGGGTGATCCAGGTCCCTCCCAGCAATTCCAGTCTTGAACCCCTAAATAGGAAGGAGCACATTGTGGACTGGTTGGCTTGAGTGGATAATCAGAAGAGGATAAAGAGGAAAAACAAACCACCTGAAAGTACATGACTTAAAAGACGCTCTATTCCTTGCCCCAAGTCACCTTTTAGTAACGGCTTCCCAGAGACTGTACTCTTTCTCTCTCCTTGATGGCACACCAACCTCCCTCCTGATCCCCTGGACCCCAAAGACAGGCTGTGGCAGCCTTTTCTGTCTCTTCTCTACGCCAGTGATCAAGGTAGAAGGATGTTGGAACCAAGGATGGGAGAGATTTTTCTGAGCTAACAACTCATGTCACAGAACACACCTCACTGCTGGCTACTGGGTGATGACACACCGTCACCCTTGCCTGGACCAGATCCATCTGCCTTAGGGGACCACACCCTGCCACCCACAGCCATCCACCTCCATGCAACTTGTGGGTGACCTCATGGGGGAGCCAGTTCACCTCAGGGCAATTGCCCAATTAGTTAAATTTTATGCTGACACTTTAGATTTCTGGAAGAGAGGGTAACTTTTTTTTTACCCTGCAATAAGCAGGCAAGCTTTAAGAGAAGGCACCAGGAAGAAAACGAAAAGTCAAGTCTTTTATAGATTTTACTAGTTTAAGTTACATATGTAATAGAAGTAATTGTTTTCTCTGTAAAAAATTCAAATATAGAAGTTTATAGAGTAAAACGTAAAGGTCCCACTCTATCATCCCCAACCACTTCACGTTCACCTCCAAAACTGACTTAACCTCTATTAGGCAGTTTGATATGTACCCTTGTAGTCTTTTTTTCCATGCACTGGCATATAATATATATACTTTATACATTTTATATGTAAATAATATATAATTATATTATTCAGTTATATTTATATGATTTATATGGTATTTTATATAACTTATATTATTAAATTATAATTATATTATTATATTAATTAAATATAAATTTTATATATAAGTAATATATAATTAATATATATTACATATTATATGTAATTATATTATTACATTTAATGTTAAATGTACATTATATATAAATATATTTATATATTTATAAATTTACTATATATAAATTTATATTAAAATTTATATATAAATTTTATATATAATTATATATTAATTATATACAATATATAATTATATAATTATAATTATTATAATTATATATAACATACATTACGTATAAGATTCTTGGTTCAAGATGGCAGAGTAGAAGGACGTGTGCTCACTCCTTCTGGCGAGAGCACTGAAATCACAACTAACTGCTGAACAATCATCAATAGGAAGACACTGGAACTCACCAAAAAGCATACACCACATCCAAAACAAACGAGAAGCCACAATGAGACGGTAGGAGGGGTGCAATCACAATAAAATCAAATCTCATAACTTCTGGGTTGGTGACTCACAAACTGGAGAACACTTATACCACAGAAGTTCACCCACTGGAGTGAAGGTTTTGAGCCCCACCTCAGGCTTCCCAACCTGGGGGTCTGGCAACGGGAGGAGGAATTCCTAGAGAACCAGATTTTGAAGGCTAAAGGGATGTGACTGCAGGACTTTGACAGGACTGGGGGAAATAGAGACTCCACTCTTGGAGGGCACACACAAAGTAGTGTGTGTATCGGGACCCAGGGGAAGGAGCAGTGACCCCATAGGAGACTGAACCAGACCTACCTGCTAGTGTTGGAGGGTTTCCTGCAGAGGTGGGGAGTGGCTGTGGCTCACCCTGAGGACAAGGACACTGGCAGCAGAAGTTCTGGGAAGTACTCCTTGGCTTGAGCCCTCACAGGATCCACCATTAACCCAACAAAAGAGCCAGGTAGGCTCCAGTGTTGGGTCGCCTCAGGCCAAACAACCAACAGGGAGGGGACCCAGCCCCACCCAACGGATTAAAGTTTTACTGAGCTCTGCCCACCAGAACAACACCCAGCTCTACCCACCACCAGTCCATCCCATCAGGAAACTTCCACAAGCCTCTTAGATAGCCTCATGAACCAAAGGGCAGACAGCAGAAGCAAGAAGAACTACAATCCTGCAGCCTGTAGAACAAAAACCACATTCACAGAAATATAGACAAGATGAAAAGGCAGAGGGCCATGTACCAGATGAAGGAACAAGGTAAAATCTCAGAAAAACAACTAAATGAAGTGGAGATAGGAAACCTTCCAGAAAAAGAATTCAGAATAATGATAGTGAAGATGATCCAGGACCTCGGAAAAAGAATGGAGACAAAGATCAAGAAGATGCAAGAAATGTTTAACAAAGACCTAGAATAATTAAAGAACAAACACCTAGAAGAATTAAAGAACAAACAAACAGAGATGAACAATACAATAACTGAAATGAAAAATACACTAGAAGGAATCAATAGCAGAATAACTGAGGCAGGAGAACAGATAAGTGACCTGGAAGACAGGATGGTGGAATTCTCTGCTGCAGAAGAGAATAAAGAGAAAAGAATAAAAAGAAATGAAAACAGCCTAAGAGACTTCTGGGACAATATCAAATGCAACAACATTCGCATTATAGGGGTCCCAGAGGGAGAAGAGAGAGAGACAGGACCCGAGAAAATATGTGAAGACATTATAGTTGATAATTTCCCTAACATGGGAAAGGAAATAGCTACCCAAGTCCAGGAAGCGCAGAGAGTCCCATACAGGATAGACCCAAGGAGAAACACGCCAAGACACATAGTAATCAAATTGGCAAAAATTAAAGGCAAAGAAAACTTATTGAAAGCAGCAAGGGAGAAATGACAAATAACATACAAGGGAACTCCCATAAGGTTAACAGCTGATTTCTCAGCAGAAATAATACAAGCTGGAAGGGAGTGGCATGATATACTTAAAGTGATGAGAGGGAAGAACCTACAACCAAGATTACTGTACCAGGCAAGGATCTCATTCAGATTCGATGGAGAAATCAAAAGCTTTACAGACAAGAAAAAGCTAAGAGAATTCAGCAACATCAAACCAGCTCTACAACAAGTGCTAAAGGAACTTCTCTAAGTGGGAAACACAAGAGAAGAAAAGGACCTACAAAAACAAACACATAACAATTAAGAAAATGGTAATAGGAACATAGATATCAATAATTACCTTAAACGTGAATGTATTAAATGCTCCAAACAAAAGACACAGGCTCACTGAATGGATACAAAAACAAGACCCATATGTATGTTGTCTACAAGAGACCCACTTCAGACCTAGGGACACATACAGACTGAAAGTGAGGGGATGGAAAAAGATATTCCATGCAAATGGAAATCAAAAGAAAGCTGGAGTAGCAATACTCATATCAGATAAACTAGACTTAAAAATAAAGAATGTTACAAGAGACAAGGAAGGAAACTACGTAATTATCAAGGGATCAATCCAAGAAGAAGATATAACAATTATAAATATATATGCACCCAACATAGGAACACCTCAATACATAAGGCAACTGCTAACAGCTCTAAAAGAGGAAATTGACAGTAACACAATACTAGTGGGGGACTTTAACACCTCACTTACACCAATGGACAGATCGTCCAAACAGAAAATTAATAAGGAAACACAAGCTTTAAATGACACCATAGACCAGATAGATTTAATTGATACTTATAGGACATTCCATCCAAAAACAGCAGATTACACTTTCTTCTCCAGTGCTCATGGAACATTCTCCAGGATAGATCACATCTTGGGTCACAAATCAAGCCTCAGTAAATTTAAGAAAGTTGAAATCATATCAACCATCTTTTCTGACCACATGCTATGAGATTAGAAATCAATTACAGGGAAAAAAACGTAAAATACACAAACACATGGAGGCTAAACAATATGTTACTAAATAACCAAGAGATCACTGAAGAAATCAAAGAGGAAATCAAAGAATACCTAGAGACAGATGACAATGAAAACCCGACGATCCAACACCTATGGATGCAGCAAAAGCAGTTCTAAGAGGGAAGTTTATAGCTATACAAGCCTACCTCAAGAAACAAGAAAAATCTCAAATAAACAATCTAATGTTACACCCAAGGGAACTAGAGAAAGAAGAACAAACAAAACCCAAAGTTAGCAGAAGGAAAGAAATCATAAAGATCAGAGCAGAAATAAATGAAATAGAAACAAAGAAAACAATAGCAAAGATGAATAAAACTGAAAGCTGGTTCTTTGAGACAATAAACAAAATTGATAAACCATTAGCCAGAAAAAGAGGGAGAGGACTCAAATAAATAAAATTAGAAATGAAAAAGGAGAAGTTACAACAGACACTGCAGAAATACAAAGCATCCTAAGAGACTACTACAAGCAACTCTATGCCAATAAAATGGACAACCTGGAAAAAATGGACAATTTCTTAGAAAGGTATAACCTTCCAAGACTGAACCAGGAAGAAATAGAAAATATGAACAGACCAATCACAAGTAATGAAATTGAAACTGTGATTAAAAATCTTCCAACAAACAAAAGTCCAGGACCAGATGGCTTCACAGGTGAACTCTATCAAACATTTAGAGAAGAGCTAACACCCATCCTTCTCAAACTCTTCCAAAAAACTGTGGAGGAAGGAACACTCCCAAACTCATTCTATGAGGCCACTGTCACCCTGATACCAAAACCAAAGATACTACAAAAAGAGAATTGCCAATATCACTGATGAATATAGATGCAAAAATCCTCAACAAAATACTATGAAACAGAATCCAACAACACATTAAAAGGATCATACACCATGATCAAGTGGGATTTATCCCAGGGATGCAAGGATTCTTCAATATATGCAAATCAATCAGTATGATACACCCTATTAACAAACTGAAGAATAAAATCCATATGATCATCTCAGTAGATGCAGAAAAAGCTTTCGACAAAATTCAACACCCATTTATGATAAAAACTCTCCAGAAAGTGGGCATAGAGGGAACCTACCTCAACATAGTAAAGGCCGTATATGACAAACCCACAGCAAACATCATTCTCAATGGTGAAAAACTGAAAACATTTCCTCTAAGATCAGGAACAAGACAAGGATGTCCACTCTTGCCACTATTATTCAACATAGTTTTGGAAGTCCTAGCCATGGCAATCCGAGAAGAAAAAGAAATAAAAGGAACACAAATTGGAAAAGAAGAAGTAAAACTGTCACTGTTTGCAGATGACATGATATTATGCATAGAGAATCCTAAAGATGCCACCAGAAAACTACTAGAGCTAATCAATGAATTTGATAAAGTTCCAGGATACAAAATTAATGCACAGAAATCTCTTGCATTCGTATACACTAATGATGAAAAATCTGAAAGAGAAATTAAGGAAACACTCCCATTTACCACTGCAATGAAAAGAATAAAATACCTAGGAATAAACCTACCAAGGGAGACAAAAGACCTGTATGCAGAAAACTATAAGACACTGATGAAAGAAATTAAAGATGATAAAACAGATGGAGAGATATACCATGTTCTTGGATTGGAAGAATCAATACTGTGAAAATGACTACACTACCCAAAGCAATCTACAGATTCAATGCCATCCCTATCAAACTACCAACAGTATTTTTTACAGAACTAAAACAAAAAATCTTAAAATTTGTATGGAGACACAAAATACCCCGAATAGCCAAAGAGTCTTCAGGGAAAAAAATGGAGCTGGAGGAATTAGACTCCCTGACTTCAGACTATACTACAAAGCAACAGTAATCAAGACAACATAGTACTGGCACAAAAACAGAAACATAGATCAGTGGAACAGGATAGAAAGCCCAGAGATAAACCCACACACCTATGGTCAACTAATCTATGACAAAGGAGGCAAGGATATACAGTAGAGAAAAGACAGTCTCTTCAATAAGTGGTGCTGGGAAAACTGGACAGCTACATGTAAAAGAAGGAAATTAGAGCACTCCTAACACCATACACAAAAATAAACTCAAAATGGATTAGAGACCTAAATGTAAGCCCGGGCACTATAAAACGCTTAGAGGAAAACATAGGAAGAACACTCTTTGACATAAATCACAGCAAGATATTTTTTGATCTACCTCCGAGAGTAATGGAAATAAGAACAAAAATAAACAAGTGGGACCTAATGAAACTTAAAAGCTTTTGCACAGCAAAGGAAACCATAAACAAGACAAAAAGACAACCCTCAGAATGGGAGAAAATATTTGCAAACGAATCATCGGACAAAGGATTAATCTCCAAAATATATAAACAGCTCATGCAGCTCAATATTAAAAAAACAAACAACCCAATCAAAAAATGGGCAGATGACCTAAAGAGACATTGCTCCAAAGAAGACATACAGATGGCCGAGAAGCACATGAAAAGCTGCTCAACATCACTAATTATTAGAGAAATGCAAATCAAAACTACAATGAGGTATCACCTCACACCAGTTAGAATGGGCATCATCAAAAATTCTACAAACAATAAATGCTGGAGAGGGTGTGGAGCAAAGGGAACCCTCTTGCACTGTTGGTGGGAATGTAAATTGGTACAGCCACTATGGAGAACAGTATGGAGGTTCCTTAAAAAACTAAAAATAGAATTACCATATGACCCAGCAATCCCACTACTGGGCATATACCCATAGAAAACCATCATTCAAAAAGACACATGCGGGCTTCCCTGGTGGCGCAGTGGTTGAGAATCCGCCTGCAAATGCAGGGGACACATATTCGAGCCCTGGTCCAGGAAGATCCCACATGCTGGGAAGCAACTCAGCCCATGCGCCCCAACTACGGAACCTGTGCTCTAGAGCCCATGAGCCACAACTACTGAGCCTGAGTGCCACAACTACTGAAGCCTGTGCACCTAGAGTCTGTGCTCCACAACAAGAGAAGCCACTGCAATGAGAAGCTGGTGCACTGCAATGAAGAGTAGCCCCCGCTCACTGCAGCTAGAGAAAGCCCGCACACAGCAACGAAGACCAACTCCGCCAAAAATAAATAAATTAAATAACTAAATTTATTTTTTAAAAAAAGACACATGCACCCCAATGTTCATTTCAGTACTGTTTACAATAGCCAAGTCATGGAAGCAACCTAAATGCCCATCAACAGATGAATGGATAAAGAAGATGTGGTACATATATACAATGGAATATTACTCAGCCATAAAAAGGAACGAAATTGGGTCATTTGTAGAGACGTGGATGGATCTAGAGACTATCATACAGAGTGAAGTAAGTCAGAAAGAGAAAAACAAATATCATATATTAACACGTATATGTGGAACCTAGAAAAATGGTACAGATGAAGCGGTTTGCAGGGCAGAAATAGAGACACAGATGCAGGGGACAAATGTATGGACACCAAGGGGGGAAATTGTGGGGTGGTAGTGCGACGAATTGGGAGATTGGGATTGACATGTATACACTAATATGTATAAAATGGATAACTAATAAGAACCTGCTGTATAAAAAAATCAATAAAATAAAATAGAAAAATTCAAAAAAAATGGGCATTTTCTTATCTATCTACAGTGTCATTATCACTTTTAACAACAGTAATACATTGGTATCACCTGGTACCTGCTCCATAATTAAAATTCCTGAAATGTCAAAAAAATATATATATATTACATGTATAATTAATTATATATAATTATAATTAGCGTAATTATATATATTATATAATTATATATAATATATAAAATTTATATATAAATTATATAATATATAAAAATTTTACATATTATATGTAACTTATATATATAAATGAGGACATAAATGGTACCAGACAAATAATAATGTGTATTAGAGATGTTTTCAAATCTGTACGTATATGTTTATCTCATTATCTTTCATTGTTGCACAGTTTTCCATAGTATGACCATATTATAATTTTTAACCAATTCCATATTGATGGCCATTTAAGTTTTTCAGATATTTTTATTATATACATGCATATATATATATATATGAGTATATAATATATATCATTCCTTAATGTAAGACACTTCCATCATTTCTAAATTTATCCTTATTATAAATAACTTTCTATACAAGTATTTGCCTGCATTTATGTCTTAGGACAGATATCTAGAAGCTGAATCACTAAACTGGAAGAGACAAACTTTTTAAAACAAAAGTCTTACATGGTTAATTATTCAACTACCAATCAGAAAGTATATACTACTGTTGATCACAAACAACACTAAAAAAAAAAAAAAATCACGAAGGAAATTTACAGAGAACATTCTGGGTATCTGTTACCAATTATACCATGAGCTTTGGCTTGAGGTTTCTGAACCATCTCCTTCACTCTCATAAAACAGAGTATAGGAGTCCCAAAAGTGTATCCTTCAAATACCCCAGGATAACAACTTAAGCCAAAGAGAATTATTTCTGTATTAGCCACACAGCAGCAGCAGCTGCATCCTGTGACCAGTGACACAGAAGAATACAGACCAGAGGTTTAGGCTCCGGAGTTAGACACAGATTTGAATCTGTCTCTACAACTTGATGCTTACTCTCTCATAATGCCTCTGTTTATCAACTTCTGTTCCCTTCTTTCCATATCCTCCCCTTGCCTCTCAACTCTCAATTTCAAACATCCTGCCTTTGCCACCAGGCTAATCTTCCCCTGCACCGGTTCACATCCCTCCCTTCGAAGGGCTTCCAGTGCCTGAGAGAGAGTTCCACGTCCGACTGGAACACAGAAGCTTGTAACAGACCATCACACCCACCAACAACACTGGGAAAAGGAGAAGAAGAAAAACTGGATGAACAAACAAAAACATATTTTTTTAAAGCTATTGGGAACCACGGATTCAAAAAAAAGTCTAAAGGCACTAAATTGGAGAGAGAGCCAGGGGGCTCCGCCCCGTGATCAGAGATGGCACTTTGTTTCAGAAGTGCTGGCTGAGTTGGGGAAGGGTTGTGTGGGTGAGTGTGCTGTAGACAGAAGAGAGGTGATGGATGATCCCTGTGAAGATTAACCGAGAGCACAGATGTAAATGCAGTGGTTCCCTCCCACCCCAACCCCTGCCCCTGAACACGCGAGGTATACTCACATCCATTCAGGTTTATGCAATCTGAGAGCTGGAAAAAATAGTTTAGGTTATTCTAGTTCAAGGTTCTCAATTTTGGCTGCATGTTAGAATCACCAGGGAACTTTTAAAAATACGTTCCGGGGGTGCAGGGGGAGGGCAAGGGGACATCCGAACCAATGAAAACAGAAGCTCTGTGGGCAAGGCCCAGACCTCAGCACTTCCTAAAGTTCCCAAGGTGATTCTGCGATGCAGCCAACATTAAGAAGCACTGGTTTAATTCAACACGCTTCTATCATTCCTTAGACTTCAGATTAGATCCTCTTGTGTTAAACTATTTTATCTCCTTCCCACTGCTGAGGGCTCAGGCTACCTCTCGGCTACCTTTGTGTCTTTACAGCATCCACCAAAGTGCTCTGCATCTAGTAGGTATTTGATAAACGTTCTTGACGTGATCGATTAAATACACTCCCATGAGAGTTAGTCATTAGGAGCTCAACGTCAGGAACAAAATGCATTTCTTACAATTTCAAATTGAACACATCAAATATAGGAGAGAGAAGGACATTCCCAAGCCAGAAAAATTCACACCTTATACTTTACATCAGCCCGGGAGAACGGAAATGAATACATTTCCAGGGAAACCACCTCAATAAAAATGAAAGAAAAAGTCTGTTTCCCCGTCTCAAAAGATTTTCTTCTCTTTCTGGAAACTCACTGACTTTAATCAAGCTGGATCTAGCAAAGTAACAAAGACACTGGCTTCATGGCCACCTGGTATGGTTACCTGGTTTGATTCCCCCCTCTAGCCGTGGCAATCTGTGTGATCCAGGGCAAATTATTTAACTTCTCAAATGATTTAAACTCTGAGCCAGAGTTTTCTCATATATCTTGTTAAAAGATAAACTGAAACATATTAAATTTTTTAAGAGTTTATTTGAACAAAAATTGACTTGAATCAGCGGATAGAAAGTTGCTCCAAGGAGCTGTACAAAATGAAAGACATTTATAGCCAGAAGGGAGTGGGAACAAGGAAGTTATTCTAGGCAAAAAGCGGGTTGGTTATTGCAAGGTTACTTTCCTGTAGGGGATGCGGGGGTCTATCAGGCAGATGACCTAACTAGTGCAGATAAGGTGTTTCCTGATTGACTGGCTTAAGACTCCGTTTCTGGAAGAGGCGAAACTGTAATTAAGTATGGGTTTGGTGACGTGGCGCTTGGCATAAGTGATTCCATTTTGGGCCCGTTGACTTGTTCTTAACAATATAAAATGGGAAAAAAAACCCATAGAACTAACTCATAAAGTTGTGGGGAAGATTCAATGCAAAGTTTCAAGTCTAGACATCTAGCCCATAGTGGGCATTCAAATACTACTCCTGTGTATTCTTGGGGACCATAGAATATTATATGTCTTCATATATTAATATATATTATATTATATGTTATATATATTATATTATTATATGTCTTCATATATTCTGTTGTATTAAATCAAGTTGAGTTCTTGCCTGTAGTCCTGATTCCCAGAACTCATCCAACACCAAAACTGGCCACCGAAGAGCTAAGGCGATTCTCCCATCAAGACTAGAAAGGGTTCAGTTAGGACGGGTCTGAAAGATAACACATCACAGCGGTGGAACCGGAAATTGGGCTGGTTGGGGAAAAGAAAGATGGATTTTTCCCTTACTGAAGGGACAGCTGAACTCTTGAACCAACTGGATGTGTTTTCCTGTGTTTTGCCGACTAGCCAAAAGCAGTGGGCGGATGGATGTCTCTGCCTATTTCCTCCCGATTGTTTTCACAGACCTACACTTTGAGAGGGCTAATTGTTGAGTCCTCATCTTTCCTCCCCACAAGAAGAGGGCTTTGTTCAGCGATTAAATCAGGCTGAGAGGCAAAGCCTTTCCATTTTAGATCAAGGTTTGGGCCCCCAAGTAAAAGAAATATCGCTTCTTTTTCGTTTAGCTGACAATGTTTTCTCCCTTAGAGAATGAATTGGAGATTTCCACCCACCAGAAAGGCCCCACCGTGACTCATACAGATATCAAAATACCAGGAGGTGAGACCCCAGCTAGCAAAGCAGAGCATGAAGACAATCGTTTAGACATCTTGTTTCTACTTCCAGTGAATGAACACAAGCAAAGATCGTCTTTGGTTCATCTACACAATGGCCTCAGCCCTCTCCCTTCCTTTGTTTTGGGGTGTATTGCATTTCAGACTCACGGGGAGAGGAAACCCTGCCAGTGGCTGGGTTCTGTGTTGCTCACTGTCACCATCTCAGGAGGTTTCTTTGCTGCCCAGCTTCGCAAGACTGATGGATTTTTCTCTGAAGTTCTAGAGCTGCTGAGAACTTCTCATTGTTGCTGTCTAAAGTCATCACCTTCTCTGAGATTAAAGCATTGTGTTCCATGGCTTTAATCTGAGTATAAACTCCTTCAGTCCTTTCTTTGGGAAATAAATAATGCCTAAGTTTCTTAGTGCAAGTCACATGGCAAATTCACCCTTTAAACAGGAGGCTCTAAGCAGCCTGGGTCCAGCAGGGTTGACAGCCAGCACCAAAAAGCAACGCGGGAGAGCACTGGGGCTGAGGAACCCCATGCAGCATCATTGAGAAGGGGGAAGATGGTCAGCTCAAAGGAGAGGAAGGAAATTGCCTTCTCAGCTGTTCTCAGCTGTTAGTAGTAGTGGGTAGTGGCTGTAGCTGGCAGCTTAGAGCTTTAATGTCACACAGAGCTTCTGACACATCCTGGGGTACTGTTTTCTCTCTCATTCTTTCCAGGGAAGTAACTCTCAGTGAAAAAAGAGCTGGATCAGGAGTCAAGTCGGTTTAGTCCCAGCTGCTATTATGCCTGCAATTGCTTCCCCCCTGTGAGACTCAGTTTCCTCCTTTGTAAAGTGTTAGGGTTGAACTAGAGGACCTTGAAGTCCCCAGCTCGAGCCATCATGGCTCCAAAGACTAAGACTCATATGATGATGTGTTTATAATTCTCTTTGGTAGGAACTAATGTTTTTCTCATTCATCTCCTATAAAATTTTCTCCTAGCATTTAGCAGTCTTGGACCCTAATAGGAACTCTATAAACCCCAAGTGAGTGAATGAAGGAATGAACCTGATTTAACCCACTCTTCTCACTCCCGAGAAGCTCCATCTGAGTGAGGAGGCCCCAATACAATACCCCTTTGTCCTTAACTGCCCTTTTCCAGCTTCTCACTCACCTAATCCTTTGTGAGCTCTGGATTTTAAAGACCAGGAATTACTTGTCCAAGGCCAAGTAATTCTACTGGCAAAGTATACCAAACGTCCGAAAAAGAAAAACACTTAAGTGATTTTTTTATAAGATGAATATAAGTCTGAGTCAAAATCAGGAAAGAACAGTATAAGAAACAACAATTATAAGCCAGTTTCACATTTAATATAGTGTGAGGCTAGAACCAAAAGGCTTGATTTCAGTAAAGACTGCTAAGAATGATGACTGAAATCTAATTCCTGGTGACCTTCATTTCAGTTTTCTCCTGAATCAGTAAACAAATAAAACACAAAATATACGAGATAAAGACACAAGTAAGAAAGTGGATACAGCTTCCCAACTCTTGCCTAGTTTCTCAGAGACGTGCTTCCTAAGTTTTGTTTTCTGTGAAGAGAGGGCAGGATGAGGAATCCACCACATCAAAGAGCCCAAGGCACCAGTTTTCTTCCATGTGTGCTCTAGAAAAAGGAGAGGGGTCATATAATTATTCAAGGGTCTATCTATTACTATATAAAGCAATTCCTTTTTCCACTACAAGGACCACAATTTTGTGTCTTTGAAGCATTGTGTTTTTATTGCATTACTGGGTCCAGAGTAGACTTGACCATAGCGTTTTACAAATATACACAAAACTCCTAACAATGTCTATCTGCAAATTGAAATCTGCAATGTATTTTAAAAATAATGACCAGCTTGGGTATATCTTAGAAGGATATAGTAAAAGCTCTCATAACGTAATACAACACATCAATAGATAAAAGGGGGCTTCCCTGGTGGCGCAGGGGTTGAGAGTCCTCCTGCCGATGCAGGGGACACGGGTTCATGCCCCGGTCCGGGAGGATCCCACATGCCGCGGAGCGGCTGGGCCCGTGAGCCACGGCCGCTGAGCCTGCGTGTCCGGAGCCTGTGCTCCGCAACGGGAGAGGCCACAACAGTGAGAGGCCCACGTACTGCAAAAAATAAATAAATAAATAAAAAATAGATAAAAGGGCAAAAAGCACAATTTTTGTACATGCAAAGAAACCCCACATTCTGTTAAATCAACTCCAATTTATGATTTAACATAAAAAACTGATCAAATCAGGAAAAAAAAAAAAGAATTACTCGTCCTGATGTACTCTGCTTGCCACAGAACTAATTTATTCTTGTGTAAGAAAGCCCAGAGTGTTGACTGGGCTAAGGTCCCTCTGACCCAGAGCATCCGCTGAGCACAGCTCTTTGGGGGGGACTGTACCCACACTCTCAGGCCTGGTCTGAACTGGAATATCGTTAGTGTCTTTCTAAAACACAGTGAGCAACCAGATTGCTCCAGAGAGAACAGCATCTCTCCAGAAAGTCCCTTTGTCTTGACCAAGCTCGTCTTCCTGTGGCTGGTGGTGGTCTGGCTCCCTTGGAGAAATGAGGGTTTGATCTTCACTACATGCACTGGACTCACGCTCCCTGGGTATATGCTTTTTTATCCTGGTAAATGGAGTGGTGTCATGCTCTTCATTTGGCACCTGGGGCCCAGAAAGTCCCCAACAGCTGAGCTGAGGCTACGCTGTCCCCTCAATGGGCTGAGGAAACTAAGAGCTAACACGTTTAACTCCAAAACCCTGGAGTTACAAAATGACAAATCATAATTTGTCTCACACCTTTTCCACTCCACTGTGGGGGGGGAGGTGGTGGGGGAGAAGCAAAGTGAATTAGAGAAAGAGAACAGGCCCCAGTAAGAAAAAGTCCCAGGCCTCGGGGGAGCAGCCCAGGAAAACATCCGCCTCAGTTGACAGCTCAGATGTGCAGACAAGATCAGAGGGGTGGCCCTTAGAGGCCAGCGTGAGCACATGGCCGTGTCCTTGCTCCCTCCTGGGGCGGTCGGGGAGGGCTCATCTGATGCTGTCACAGGGTGTTTACTTCCCCTTCCTTATTCTTCGCTCCATCCCTATCATTCCTCACCAACTTCACCCACTGAGACATTCTGGGACTTTAATAACAAAGCAAAGAGCCTTGGGTGGGGAGTTACATCTAGTTACATCTAGGAGTTTTGTGTATATTTGTAATAGGCTATGGTCAAGTCTACTCTGGACTCACATCTTGGAGGTGGACAAAAATGCTAAATGTGTTGCCCTGGGACCAGCCACTGCTCCATTTCCAATCATGACAATGCGGTTTGTAAAGGAATCTTTTTCTTTCTTTACTGAGACACTGAAGCTCCTGTCTTCTTCTCTAGGCTGACACCTCAGCCGTACTGGAACTCTTAGGACCTGGGCATCCCCAGTGAATCTATCAGATTGCTATAGCTCAGAAAGGGTGATGCCCAGTCTTAAAATGTTTACTGTCTCTAGTACTTTAAATAATGACTTGCACATGACACACCTTCAACTGATACTTGTTGGGAGGGATAAGCCCCTTCCAAGTCATATGTGAAAGCCTCACGTTCTAGTGAATGAGCCCCTCTAGACTGCACAGTAACTGAATCTGCTGTTAAAAAAAAAAAAAAAAAAAAAGGGGGGGGA
>NW_006792683.1:5387582-5410430 GCF_000442215.2 Lipotes vexillifer
AAAAAAAAAAAAAAAAAAAGGTGGGGGATAAGTTGGGAGCTTGGGATGAACAGATACACACTACTGTTTATAAAATAGATAAACAACAAGGACCTACCATATAGCACAGGGAACTAACTATATTCAATACCTTGTAATAACCTATAATGGAAAAGAATCTCAAAAAGAATAGATATATGTGTACATCTGTAACTGAATCATTTTGCTGTACGCCTGAACCTAACGCACCGTTGTAAATCAACTATGATTCAATTTTAAAAAAAGAAAGAAAAAAAGCAAAACAAAAACTGTTTCTAGGGCATTACATTGAGAATGTTTTCATCCTGCATGCTCAACCCAAACACCTGAGAGAAAACTTTCATTGCAGTTCCTGCACTCGAGGAAACGCTGAGCCAGGAAGATCCGGACCTTCCAGTTACCATGGAAACAGGTAACCACCTCCATCCCAGTTAGGAATATGAAGTGCTAAACTTTCTGGGTAGTGGAAGGCAATAGTTCATGGAAATCAAAGAACTACAGGGCAGGTAAGAAACTTAAAAACTCATCTGCAAAGGAATATCTGTGAGTCCATAGTGATATAAATAAACGATTGAATAAGTAAATGAATGGGGAGGAGTGACTAATTTTCCTTACAGAAGAATCAATCACACAATCATTGTAAAAGAAAGGAAGGAAATAGAAAATCGTCGTTAGACACCACCGTAATAACATCCGCAAAGAAAATACACCAATGAATGCTAAAGTCCAAGGGTGAAACTTTAAGAAGAAACAAGATATTTGTATATACTCAGTGTCTCCCCCCAAATCTTGATCAATTACTGTGGTGGTTTTAACACATGTCCACAAATTCTTTACTACTCCTCCCTTCAGAGATGGAGATAATTTCCTGAAGAACTGAAAACTGAAAGGGAAAAACACTAACCTGACGGTGAAAAGTGGCAGACACCACTAATAAGAACCTGTTGTACAAAAAAATAAATTAAATTAAATTTTAAAATTAAAAAAAAAAAGTGGCAGACACCACCTTCACCAAATGACTGGTTAACATCACCAGCAATAAGTCGTGTTGGTATCTTGTCCCCCAATATGATATGATGAGAAAATCACCTCCCCCAAAATGCATTAGCTTAGTCCTATCATGAGAAAACCTAAGACAATCCAAGTTGAGGAGCCTTCTGCAAGATACCTGACTAGCACACCTCAAAGGTATCAAAGTCATTTTAAAAAAGGAAAGTCTGGGCTTCCCTGGTGGCGCAGTGGTTGAGAGTCCACCTGCTGATGCAGGAGACACAGGTTCGTGCCCCGGTCCGGGAAGATCCCACGTGCCGCGGAGCGGCTGGGCCCGTGAGCCATGGCCGCTGAGCCTGCGCGTCCGGAGCCTGTGCTCCGCAACGGGAGAGGCCACAACAGTGAGAGGCCCGCGTACCGCAAAAAAAAATAAAAATAAAAATAAAAAAAGGAAAGTCTGAGAAATTGTCACAAATTGAAGGAGGTTAAATGCCATGTGGGATCCTGAATGGGATTCTGGAACCGAAAGTGGATATTAGTGGAAAAACTGGGGAAATTCAAATAAAGTCTCCAGTTTTGGTAACGGTATTATACTAATGTTAATTCTTAGTTTTGATGAACGTATCATGTTTTTGTAAGACGTTAACATTAGGAGAAGCTGGGTAAGGGGTAGGTGGGAACTCTCTGTGCAATCTTTGCAACTCTTCTGTAAATCTAAAAATATTCAAAAATGAAGTTTTTCTGAATCTATCTAGTCTATGCTCTTCATTTTATATATAAGAAATCTCGAGATGCTAACATGCAAATGTCCAGTATCCTAGCACCAGGCATGTGGTAAGTGCTTGATAAATGGTCCTTTAATTACATAGACTTTATTCTAATGGCCCTAGAACCCAGGCATCCTGGCCATGCAGTCCTGGGCAAGTCCCTACAAATACTGACTCTATAAAGTAATGAAAGTAATTTTTTTTGCTTTTCGGTTTGTTTTTTTTTAAAGAAGATGTTGCAGGTAGGAGTTAATTAATTAATTTATTTATTTTTGCTGTGTTGCGTCTTCTTTTCTGTGCGAGGGCTTTCTCTAGTTGTGGCAAGCGGGGGCCACTCTTCATCGCCGTGCGTGGGCCTCTCACTATGGCGGCCTCTCTTGTTGCGGAGCACATGCTCCAGATGCGCAGGCTCAGTAGTTGTGGCTCACGGGCCTAGTTGCTCCGCGGCATGTGGGATCCTTCCAGACCAGGGCTCAAACCCCTGTCCCCTGCATTAGCAGGCAGACTCTTAACGACTGCGCCACCAGGGAAGCCCAGTAGTGTTTTTTTTAAGTTTTGTTTTTAAAAGATAAAACAGAAATAAAATAAAAACAAGAAGTTGCTCCTTTCCTTTCACTAACCATGAAATTCAGATTTTCCCTAGATATATTTAGTGAAAGAGAAAAGTTAACATGGCTAAAATCTAACCTGTCTGGCAGCTGGCACATTGTTTTAATTTTAATTTTAATTTTAATTAATAGGTGGTAGACATCACTACACATTTAAAAATAAAATAAAAGGAGGACCAGTGACCATCAGAATAAATATTTCACGATACTGTTTGATAGAATAGGTTTTAACCATCTCATTAAATGACCCAGACATTTAAAGAATTCATGAAATTCTTTAAGAAGAAATTCTTTCACACAATTTACATGTTTCCATGCTTCTGTTTTCACTCTGCTTTGTCAGAAGCACTGAAGAGAGTTTTATCTTTTCTATTCCTTGTTAGACTGCTGATTTAAAGGGGGGGGGGGCGGGAAAAGCCAAACTCTACAGACACTTTCAAAGTTCAGTTTTATAATAAAAATTGTTTGGATAATTAGACCTTGACACTCCTGAAGATAAAATAAACATGTAATCTTCTATTTTATTTTGGTCAGTAAAATTGTTCAGAAGATCAAAAGTAGTAAAGACAATGTAAAATTTAACGTTTTGCTATTGAAGTTGGACCTTGTTTAACTTAACATTTTAGAGAGTAACGGCCTCTGACATCAACTCAAGGAACACTTTTTTGCCGCTAATGTAATCAGTTTTGTAATGACATCAGCAAAGATATGCTTATTATTTTTTTAACAAAACACACAGAAACGTAAAAGTTTTTAACTTTTTCTTTGGAAATAATTTCAAAATACAGAAAAGTTGTAAGAATAAGAATGGAACCAAAAAAAAAAAAAAAAACTATACACCTTTTACCTAGGTCTACCTATTGTTAACATTTTATCCCATTTGCTTTATCATCCTTCCTCCCCCTCTCTCGCTCTCCCTCTCCCCGCCCCCAAGGTCAATTTTCACTCAGCCATTTTTTGCGTTAGTTGTACGTATGGAGACATCACAGCCCTGTAACCAGCAGTGTAAGAGATGACATAGAAGTTTTATCTGTGGGGATTTTTTGCAATGTTTTCTACAAATTGTATTAGCCCTAGAAAACATTCCAGTTACATTTTAAAGAATATTTATGACAACCTACATGGCTGCTCTGTTTAAAGGTATTTTTCTCTCCAGCTGGAGAATAATGTTGAGAATAACTGAAAATAATCACTTATGTTTAAATTTTTTTTTTAATTTTAAGCATTCAGTATTTCTTACTGATATTCTTTGCTTTTTCTCAAGCAACTCTCTTTCAGAAGGCTTGTATCCTTGGACACTACTGGAGAAATGGAAGAGGCCAAGACATTGAAACAAAATTATTATTTCTTCCATTTCCTTTTATCATATACCATTCAGAATAATGTAACAAAATGATTCTCCCTTTAAAGAAATATCTATAAGGCAGGGAAAAGCAGGAAGTTCCAGGGTTCAGGGTACCTTGATTAATATTTGATGGAGTCATTTTTTGTTTTATGCCCTAGAATTTTTTTATACACTAGGGCAATGCAGCTAGGGGAGATTTGAAATGGACAAGAAGCACATTCTCAGACACATTATTTTGCAAAAGAATACAATTTAAGGAATTTAAGGTCTGGGATTGCTCGAAACTATTGCTGTTCTCCTTACACCTTAGAAGGTCTTCCTTTAAACACCCAGGGGAAACCTCAACCAGTTTAAAGGCCACTGTCCTGAACAAGTCATGGTCATCTGGGCAAAGAAGAGGTTAAACTGAAGAAAGGAGGTAAACTGAACCCAGCTTCTTGGAGATGAGGTTAAGGAGATGGCCCACCCCCACCCCCATTCGACATGATCAAGAGTCGAGATTCAAAGGATGGCCGATAGGCACGTGAAAAGATGCACAACATCACTAATTATCAGAGAAATACAAATCAAAACTACAATGTGGTATCACTTCACACCAGTCAGAATGACCATCATTAAAAAGTCTACAAATGACAAATGCTAGAGAGGGTGTGGAGAAAAGGGAACCCTCCTACACTGTTGGTGCAAATGTAAATTGGTGCAGCCACTATGGAGAACAGTATGGAGGTTCCTTTAAAAACTTAAAATAGGGCTTCCCTGGTGGCACAGTGGTTGAGAGTCCGCCTGCCAATGCAGGGGACACAGGTTCGTGCCCTGGTCTGGGAAGATCCCACATGCCGCGGAGCGGCTGGGCCTGTGAGCCATGGCCGCTGAGACTGCGTGTCCAGAGCCTGTGCTCTGCAACGGGAGAGGCCACAGCAGTGAGAGGCCCGCGTACTGCAAAAAAAAAAACTTAAAATAGAGTTACCATATGATCCAGCAATCCCACTCCTGGGCATATATCTGGAGAAAACTTTAATTCAAAAAGATACATGCACCCAATGTTCATAGCACTACTATTTACAATCGCCAAGACATGGAAGCAACTTAAATGTCCATCAACAGATGAGTAGATAAAGAAGACGTGGTACACACACACACACACACACACACACACACACACACATATATATGTATGGAATATTACCCAGCCATAAAAAGAATGAAATAATGCCATTTGCAGCAACATGGATGGACCTAGAGATTATCATACTAAGTGAAGTAAGTCAGACAGAGAAAGACAAATATCATATGATATCACTTAAATACAGAATCTAAAATATGATACAAACGAACTTATTTACAAAACAGAAATAGACTCACAGACATAGAAAACAAATTTATGGTTACCAAAGGGGAAAGGGGGTGGGGGAGGAGGGATAAATTAGGAGTTTGGGATTAGCAGATACAGACTACTGTACATAAAGTAGATAAACAAGCTCCTACTGTATAGCAAAGGAACATTGCTCCTTCTGTATAGGAAAGGAATATACAGGGAACTATATTCAATATCTTGTAATAAACCACAATGGAAAAGAATATATATATATATATATATATGAATCATTTTGCTGTACACCAGAAACTAACAAAACACTGTAAATCAACTATACTTGAATAAAATTTTTTTAAAAAATAGTTGAGATTCAGAGGGAAATGCAGAGTTGGGTGAGTGTCATTTTGTCCATTCGTCACGACTGCAGCATTTGATAAATATCGTATGATCAGAATGGCAGCCAAGAATGTGATTTGTGATTAATCATGTGAAAAACAATTTGGTTAATAAAAGACAGAAAGGTCTGAAGTAACCTGAAACAGAAGGACGAGAGTTCCCAAATGGTAGCCCTTCTTTCTCTCATTCACCATCAGCCTATTTGCTCTGAGATTGGTTATTGAGTATTTATCATATATGTGTGTGTGTGTGTGTGTATATATATATATATATATATATATGTATATATGTATACCCACTGGTTCTGGTCCTCTGGAGAACCTTGATCAATTAATACAATCCTTAATATTATATACTCTCAGAGAACCCCATACTTAAACTTCATGTTTTCATACAGCTATATAATGGTATAATGAAAGAGAGACAGAGAGATATAGATAGGTAGATAGATAGATAGATAGATAGGTAGATAGATAGATAGATAGATAATAAGGGACCGGCTCACACAATTCAGGAGGCTGACAAGTCCCAAGACCTGCAGGTTGAGTCAGCAAGCTGGAGACCCAAGAGAACCAGCAATGTAGTTCCCATCCAAAAGCCGGCAGGCTGGAGACCCAGGAAGAACCGACATTTCAGGACGAGTCCAAACTCAGGGGAAGACCCGTATCCCAGCTCAAACGCTGTCAGGCAGGAAAATTCTCCTTGCTCAGGGGACGTCAGTCTTTTGTTCTATTCAGGCCTTCAACTGATTGGATGAGGCCCGCCACATGAGGGAGAGCAACCTGCTTTACTCAGTCTACTGATTTAAATGTGAATCTCATCTAAGAACTCCCTCACAGAAACACCCAGAATAACATTTGATCTGGGCACCCTGTGGCCCAATCAAGTTAACATATAAAATTAACCATCACAAGAATGAAGGAAGACAGTCCAGAAGACTGACACCTAAAATTGAGTCTTAAGGGATTCATGAGACTTGGCTAAATTTGGGGGTAAAGATTTGTCATCCAGGCAGAGAGAGAAGAATGTGGAGAGGGTCAACAATAGAAAACATGGCTCACTCTGAAAATCACAGAGGATCAGACAGTGGGAGCTGGGGTAACCAGGCCTGGAGGTCATTAGGGGAGGTGTTGGAAGGTAAGCAGAAGGCTCCCTGGCTTGGGAGCTTTGTCTGCCACACTAACGTCCTATCCTTTTTTGTGGGAAATGAATGGGTGGTCACTGGAAGGATTTATGCATAGGAATTATCAGATTTCCCTTAAAAACCTTTAAATTATAAAACAATACTTACAGACATTTTCTCAAAAATGAATGATGTGAGCTTATCACTTTAAGGAAAACAACTGACAGTATTTGTTGGCCATTTTAAGTTTTCAAGTAAAAATTAGAACTGTAGAAAACTTGAATCCATCACTACAAGGTTAATTGCTTTCCAATACTTTAAGAAGATGAGATCAGAGGGAGATAAATCAACATGATTGTTTTTAAATATTGTGTTATGAAATGTGTCAATACTGGAAGATCTTCATAACTCAGTGAATCAATATTTTCCAAATGACCAGTGTTGGATGTTACCTAATCACGTGTGGGTTTAAAAATTGAACACAGAATCAGATACGAGAATCTGCCATTAAAGAGATTTCTAAAAAATATAAATGCCATTCTTCTCCCTAAAAATTTTCTATTTTGAAAATTATAGTTATTTTGCATTAAATATAGGTTAGTTATAACATGTGATGTGTTTATTATTTTTAAATAAATTATTAAAACATAGTTTAAATTTTTTTTCCATTTTCATTTCAAATACACTAAATATGAATAGATATAACTCACATGAACAAGGGCTCTTTGGAGTCTTTAATAATTTTTAAGACTGTAAAGGAGCCTTCAGATAAAAAATTTGGAGAACTGTTGCATTAACATATTGCATTAACTGTTCTAAATTCAAAACATTCCAATAGTAGCTGAGTTTCACGTTTAACAGGAAGATAGGGTAGGAAAGAAATCCCTGGGGGTGTGTAGTGCCTGAGTTAACCATTAAAGGAGGCTTCCCTTTCTTGGGTGCCCTGGAGGTGTTTCCACCGTGGATGCAATGCACTGTAGTGAGTGCTTTTGGGGTGGGGAGGGCTTTGCCTTTCTTTGCCTTGTTTGCAAAGTACAGAAAGACTATTTGTGAATCTAAGCAAACTTCTCAGGCTATCTGGAAAGGGCAAATGTGGAAGTTGAGGATCTGGAAACCTATTTGCCTAAAACGTAACCTTAACATAGGTGAACTCCTGGGAAAGCTTTCATGTACCCCAGGAATCGGGTTACTACAAAAGATGGTCTTGAGGCCCAGTTTAAAACAGGTGGGAAGGGGAAAACACAGAATCTTAAGAGACTGGGCACCCTGAATCACGACCCCTTAAAGAAATCTTATTTTCTTAACGTATTTTTGGACACAGACAGTCCTCTCCATAGCCCCAGGGACACAAAAGCCCGTTTGCTAATTAACATGTGATTCATCTGGCAGCGCCTGGCTCAGCCCTGACACCTGGAGCTGACCACCAGTTAGGGCTGGGTGGAATCAGGCAGTCTCTGTAAGTTCTCCCAGCCTCAGATCCTCACCTGTAAAGGGGGGTTCACAGCATCGACTTTGCATTTAAAGGACCTGGCACCCGTGACTAGATTAATAACAGCCATTCCAGTGCCTACTCTATGCCAGAACTGTCCAGGGCTCTTCATGTATAAGATTTAGTCCTCACAAAAAGCCTGAAAATTCATTACAGTATTGCTGCCTTTCTAAGGAGAATTTTGGTCTACATTTAACACATCCAAAATTGAATTTTGTCTTGCATTGGTTGTGCATGTGGTCAGTTCTGTTTTGTAGGAAAAGTTAATAAATTGATGGTGTATTCTACGGAAAATATGGTGTGAATTCCCCCCATTTTACAGATGGGGAACAAGTTAAAAATATAAAGTAATTTGTCCAGGTCCACACATCAAGAACGCGGGAGGACAGAAGTGAACCCAGGACTATCTTTCTCCAAAGCCCGAGGTCATCTTATTGATTCACTGCACTGGGCTGGTAGTCTCCCCTCTCCCCTTGATTCTGCCACATGGCACAGATTTCTGAAAAGAAACTGAGCCCACCCAGGCCTCGAGTGCCCCCTCTACCCCTCTGTTCACCAAATGTAGGTGCCAGAATATCCAGATGAGACATCTTTTGCTCAGTTAACCCGACATCAGAGGCAGAATTGCTCTGATGCCTGCAGCTGAAGTTCAGGCCTCAAGGAACTGAAAATGGACGGCTCGCACCCCCAGCGTAGAGTGCTTATTGACAATGCAACGTTATGAAATATCTTATATATGGGGGACACGTCCGCACACTGCCCACCCTCATCCCCACCACCATCAGGTTCTAACAGTCCACCAAGCCAGCCTGCCCCTGGGCTTCATTTCACCCTAGACGTTGAATCTTGTGCGGCTAATGCGTGAAAAAAATGAGGCTTCTTCCATGGACGTCCACACCATTAAATACATGCAAAGACATCTCTCAGGGAGTGTGCGGAGGGCCCCCTTTAGTCCTAAGTGGCTGAAGTACTCTGTGCTTCTGCTGTCTTTTTCTTTTTTACTTTTTTTGTGTGATATAGTTGATGTACAATATTATATGTTACAGGTGTATATCATAGTGATTCACAATTTTTAAAAGTTATACTCCATATATAGTTATTATAAAATATTATCTATATTCCCTGTGTTGTATAATACATCCTTGTAGCTTATTTATTTTATACGTAAGAGTTTGTACCTCTTAATCCCCCATGCTTCTGTTGTCTTCATGGGAGTTCCCTCTGAGCATGATCTTAGTTGTATGTCAGAACCTGTGGGTTGAAACCAGTGCCTAAGCCATCAATGCACTGGCTGAAGACTTGACCCAAACTACTCACACTGTGTCAAAAAAACGTGAGCTCCAACGGAATCTGTTAAAACAGCCATTAGAACTTAACTCCAGGGACTTCTCTGATGGCACAGTGGTTAAAAATCCACCTGCCAATGTAGAGGACATGGGTTCGAGCCCTGGTCCAGGAAGATCCCACATGTCGCAGAGCAACTATGCGTGGGCAGCACAACTACTGAGCCAGTGCTCTGGAGCCTGCGAATCACAACTACTGAGCCTGCATGCTGCAAGTACTGAAGCCCGCATGCCTAGAGCCCGCGCTCCGCAACAAGAGAAGCCACCGCAATAAGCCCGCACACCGCAATGCAGAGTAGCCCCTGCTCGCCGCAACTAGAGAAAGCCTGCACGCAGCAACGAAGACCCAATGCAGCCAAACATAAATAAATAAATTTATTTTAAAAAAAAAAGAACTTTTAACTCCAGCAAACGTCAGTTGCCACATCTTTAAATGGTAAGGATTAAATAAAAGCCTTCGTCCAAGGATCTAGAAGAGTCTCCATGTTTTTCTTACTGCTCTGGATGTGTTTCCAAGTTACATTTTAGAAAAATTTGGGGATTTGTCAAATTTGTTGCAAATATCTGTTAGCCTGTTGTTTTCCTTTCACTCATGTTCAAGGTTTTCTATGACATTGAACTTAAAATGTTCACAGGGTGTGGAATCTCAGTATTTTCTTTGTAGTTAATCTTACTGCTTCTAAGCCTGGTCTTTGTCCAACGAAAAATTAGATATTCACCAACATTTTCTTCTCCTTTGTTAATAGCTTGATTTTTTAAAAACACTTAGATGGACGGTGCAACACATGATCTGATTAGCTTTTTCATCCCAAATAGTTGGCCAATTCTCCCACTACAGTTTATCGAGTAATTCCAAGTTAAGAGACTCTCAACCGTGCTGGTGGGAAAAGTGGAACGTGAACCGCGGGCAAAGTGAGATGAGAATCAATCTGGCTGGAGGCTCCTGCTGGCCGCCCGAGCCTGCAGGTGTGAGCACCTGGCATGAAGAATGCAGGCACAGCCTGCCCTCGAGAGGGGCACCACCAGCTCTGTTCACTCAGGTCACTTTGCTGCAGCAAATCCTCCCTAAGCACGCATGCCCACTCCCCACCCCAGGAGGCATCCTCTCTCTATGCAACCGTGTGATCTGTTGCCTCTTAAAGGTGCTAGTCAATTTTTTGGGAGGAAAGATTAGCAAGGAGGATCCTGGATATTACCTGGGGAGTCCAGAATCTGGACCAGGGCGCCCACCTTCTCCTGAAGGGCCACTGCTGACTTCCCTGAAGACCCTGACCATCTGACCACCACCAGCTGGGCACCCCAGGGAGCAAGGCCGGAAGACAGCCCATGCCTCCCAGCCCAGCAAGCAAACAGCTTGAAACTGACCTGACCTCTCACCCGTTCCACTGCTAACTCCCATTAACTGGGAGAGACCAGAAATACGCGGAGGGGAAATTTTACAACGGTTAAAGCCACAAACCTTAGTGTCCCAGGCACTTGGATTTGAATCCTTGAAATTCACCTGCTAAGCAGCCTTGGGGAAGTCCTTTACCTCTGGCGAGTGTCGGATTCTCCATCTGCAAAACAGCAGACAGGAACCGCCTCACCGCTCAGGCCGCGTAAGGATCTCCTTAAGACCATTAAGTCTTAGGCGTTGCAGCTGTTCCTGTTTGACAGAATGACTTTATCTGCACTGGGGAATTCCTCACTTGGTTTTCCTGGTACAAAGAGCCACAGTCTGGCTCTAGACCTTCCCTAACGAGTGTCCTTCCAGCATTCACCTTCCTGCAGCTCTCTGCACCCCTTCACCCACCATGCGTCCACCCGGTGACTCATTGTTCAGTATTTTTTCAATAACAGTCACAGTCGCACAGATAACTCTCAGCTTGCCCAAAAGGCCACAGAACTGTCATGGATTCCCATCTCCCAACAGGCCTGGGACTTTAAACTATGTACATATCCTGTTAGGGCAGCCTTCCAATGAAGTGAAAGGTGAAAGCTGCCTCTCTAAGCCCTGAACCCAATGCATAATAAGCACTCTGCCCCGTCATGCCGGTGACAGGTGACAACCTCTGAAGTCATTTCACAGTGGAGGTGCCAAACTGCTGAGTCCTACTCTCTTCACAAGGTAGGGCTGGAAAGCGTATGGGATGCAGAAGGACTAATTTGGGAGTGAGGGCTATTTCTGGAGCGTAGCAGTGGGGCTGTGGACAAAAAAAAAAAAAAAAATCAGACGCGGTGAGAGCCCTGCAGGTCACAAAGGCCATGCCCCATGGGGGTGCTCAGTGCTGCCATATAACCACACACACGTCCTCACACAGCCCCGCACCCACCTGAGGAAGTCCCCTCATCGCAGAGATGAAGATGCTGAAGCAAAATGACAGGCTTGAGTTGTGGCAAAGTGGTCCTGGAAGTTGGATTGAGTCTCTTCCCATTGGAACCTTGAAAGGGGCTACAAGGGGGTGGGAGGAGGGGCAGGGAAGTGAAAGGGACCAAGAACCTAAGATGAAATGCCTTCCTGTGATTCTACCCAGGGCCCCAACACCATCTTCAGGGCTTGTATAAGAACAGCTGCTGACTGGGACTTCCCTGGTGGTCCAGTGGTTAAGAATCCGCCTTCCAATGCAGGGGATGCGGGTTCGATCCCTGGTCGGGGAACTAAGATCCCTCATGCTGCAGGGCAACTAAGCCTGAGCGCTGTAGAGCCCGCACGCCACACCTAGAGAACCCACGTGCCGCAACTACGGAGCCCTCGTGCTCTGGAGCTGGCATGCCACAACTAGAGAGAAGCCCACGTGCCGCAACTAAGACCAGATACAGCCAAATAAATCAATAAATAAATCAATAGAAAAGAACAGCTGCTGACTGAAGGGGCTGGGAGAAGGGATGGGTGGCATTCTGAATACCATGATGGTAGATACATCAGTATGTGTTTGTCAAAATGCACATGACCACACAACAGAGTGAGCCCTAGTGGAAACCATAGATTCTAGGTAATAATAACGCATCAATATTGGCTCATCAGTTGTAACAAATGCACCACAAATGCAAGATGCTAATAACAGGGGAGACATATGCCTGGACCTGGGGGTATCCAAGAACTCTCTGTACTACCTGCTCTTCTCTGTAAACCTAACACTGCTCTAAAAATAAAGGCTATTCATATTTTTTTAAAGGTGACACAACATTGTTTTGCAAATGCAGACATTAGGCAATCAGAATCTGCATGTCCCGTTTTGTTTTTTTCCCTTGGCCATGCCGCGCGGCCTGCAGGATCTTAGTTCCCCAACCAGGGCTCGAACCCAGAGCCCTTGCAGTAGAAGCGCAGAGTCCTAACCAATGGACCGCCAGGGAATTCCCTGCAAGTCCTGTTTGAAGGAAGGTGATGGGGCTGAGTGGTAGAAACTTGGTGTACTGACCCCAAGTGTGATTAAAGACTCTTCCTCCCCGCCCCCCAAAAAGGACCAGAGACGCACTTCATCCATGTATTTCAACCAGGTATTTTATTGTTCTGGCAACTGCAAAATATACAAATTTCCTACAGGCATCCCCTGTTTGAAAGCTGGCACAGCTTCATCCCAGGTAATTAATTCAGACAAATGTATACAGAACACAGAGAAGTCAGAAATCACACGTAAAAGGCCCCTAAGCCAACCAACTAACAAGACCCAATCTATACAGCTTTCCATCTTCAGGATCCCTTATACTTATTAAATAAATAAATAGCACATCTGCTATCAAAATAATAAAAAAATAAATTTCAAGTATTAGAAACGAAAACGTCATAGGCGTGGTTCCAACAGTCTTTCTTCCCCCAGCCCCCAAACGGAGAGCTTCGCCCACAGTCTAGGGACAGAAGGAGAGGCGGGAGCCCGCCCCCAAAACAAACATGCAAAGTTAAAAATATTGGTCCCAGATGTTTTTCGGGAGGTGAGGGAGTGAGAGTCAATGGTCGGCGTTGCAGAAGCCCTGAGACCATGGCTCAGACACACCCTTGTCCACCGCCTCCCTCCTCAGATGTCAGGCCCCTGGTCTCCAGTCTCCCAGCCTCCGCCCTCTCCCCATCTCCCCTCCCCGCCCGTATTGATGTTCTCTCTCCCCACTGAGGCTCCTGAAAACCAAGGTCCCGGGTTAGACCAAGCGCTTCCTTTGTGGATGCACTGATTTCGGGCAGTCAGAGGTAAGAGGGGACACACCTTCACGAAGACCCCACTCAGACCAGCCAGAAGAGTCAAAATTCAGGGTCAGCTCCGACAACCAGAGAAGGAACCAAAAGGTGGACATAAGAGAGCCATTCTCAAGAGCAGAGCTGCAGGCCCCTCCGTCTAAAAACACAAACCTACACACACACACACACACACACACACACACACACACACACACACACACACACGTCTGACAAGACAGCGGGAAAGCGAGAAAGTAACCAGTCTTGCACGGAACGTACAGAGAGACATCGTCTTGGGAAGATGGCCAGTTAAGGGAAGGGAGGATTTGAATGGTTTTGTGTGAAACCCACAAACCTGGTTGTAGGGTGTCTGAATCGTGTTCCCATTTCTCCCAACCAGAGGAACGTGAATTTTTCTACGAGCTCCTTTCAAACAAAAACCCCAAAACAGCTCCTCTCCCCACTCCCAGCTCCAGCTGTCTAGACGCCCCTGCCTCTACCCCCAGTGACTACTGCACAAGCTAAGAGGGGTAAGGATGTGGGACCCCAAAGCAGAAGACGGAAAGGGAAGGGAAGGGAAGGTGACCTTTGGCACCGGCTTTCAGAAATCCTGAAAAGGGTCATTTGGACAAACTCTACTGCTGAGTCCAAATCCATCCTCCTGGGCCTCGACAACCCCCCTCCCCCAGTCCTCGGAGGCCTCAGAGGAAAACCCGCAGGCGGAAACTACAGGTGTTTAGAACCACGTGTCCACAAGCCCTGCCTTGAACCACGCCCCCAAAATGCCACAGGTGCCATGAAGGCAAATGAGGACATTCTCTCCTCCAGAATCGCCCAAGGCACCCAGCTCCACGCTGGGCACACAGCAGATGCTTGACACAAGCGTAGGGAACCGAGCTGAATCCTGCCAGGAGACAGCAGATAGCCAGGCTCTCGGAGGAAGTGGCCGCGAGCGAGGCCTGGCTTGGGCCACTGTTCCCACCAGGGAAACACAGGACGTGATGAAGGCCCCAAAGGAGGAGGCCAGGCCCTCGTTCCCTGGCCGTTTTACGGGGTGAGGGGTCCCTCCCCTCCCCACAGGCTGCCCAACTCCCACATCTTTTCAGAGCTCCAACCCCAAGGGCGCAAAATGCAAACATCTAAGTTCCTGAAGGTGTGACTTTCAGGTCACACTCTCTGCCATAAAAAAAGTGCACGAGCCGGCAGCCCCGGGAGAGCCGTGTCCCAGATGCCTCGAGTCCAGGCAGGAGCCTTCCCTGGGAGGCGAGGCCCTGGTGCTCTTTCGGCAACGTATTTCCTCCTGCCTCCGCAGCTAGACGGTCCCACACCATCTTCAGAGACAGGACACAAGGACACACATCCGGGAGGGTGAGCAACACGCGGAGGGTCGCTGCCTGGCTGACCAGCAGGTCCAGCTCCGGGCTCTCCCGGCCGACCCCAAACTAGCACGGGCCGAGGGCTCCCTGCAGGAGGCAACGTCCAGGCCGAGAGGCACCAAGAGCCTTCTGAAAGTCTTCAGTATCCCTTAAACTTCAGCAGCTGAGATCCAGGCCCCCTTTAAGGTTAGGACTCGGGGAAGCGTCATCTCCCCAGCAGGGAAGGTCCAGAAACGAGATGAACAAGCCCACGGGGAGGTGCCGCCGTCCCGCCTCCACTGCACATCGTCCTTCCCGGGCCTCAAGGGGTCCGCGGGGCGCGTGGCCCGAAGGCCAGGGGAGCACAGGCAGGCGGGGGCCCGGTCCTCCTGGAGCAGCAGCCCCTCCTCCACGCCGCCCTCCGGGAGATGTCCTCGGGATCGCTGGCCTTGGGCAGACAGAAGGGCAGGAGCAAAGCTGCGGGAGCGAAAGGGCGGGGCGCCGGCGGGGCTGCGTCAGTGCGTCCTGGAGGCCTCCGCGCCGCTCGGGGAGCCTTTCATGTTCTGCTTTCGGGAGAAAAGACAGGGAAGCCGGTTACCATTCCTGTTGACTAGGGTTCTAAAGCAAAGACGAAAGCCATGCAGTTGAGACGTGCCCCCCTCTCCCCAACAAAGAACACGGCCCTGAAGAGCATCATCGCCAAACAGTGGCCCAGGAACGTGGTGGAGGCTAAGCCCGGGGGTCCCAGGGGAGAAGGGCCAGGAGGGCCCCTGACGTCTGCCTGAAGGAGGCAGGGAGGCAGGGAAGGGAAGGCAGGCAGCTCCTGTGGGTCACAGCTGTCCTGGGGAGCACTGGGTGCCAGCACCTAGGCCCCCCCTCCGCCCCCGCCCCCGGCTCACGACCCTTTAGAGCCCAAGGCTACCCTTGCCCCAACCCGGGAAACTCCTGCTGGCTTTGCTGTCAGGCAGAGGAAGGGGTGGGGGTGGGGGTGGGGGTAAATCTGGAGAAGCGTCAGGACTCTCCCCCCAGCAGGGTGTACCACAGACCTAGGGACCTGGGTTACAGGAACACAGCTCGGATGCCGGAACTCAAGCATGGGAGCCGGGCAAAGAAGGCATGTGTCAGTAAAGCTCTCACCCCGTTCTAATAAAAGCAGTCCTACCCAGAAGCCCCACCCCAAAGACGCTGGCCAGTACCAAAACCCCCTTAAAAAATATTTTTCTATCAGCTGGGAACAGATGATGGGTGCCACCACACAGCAGCAGTCTCCTGACCTACCCTCCCTACTAAGCCACCCTGCAGGAAAGGGAAGCAGAATCTTTAAAAGTGTTCTCTTGTATCCTGAGTGTCTCCACCAAGACTGTCTCAAAGGGGCAGCAGGGAGAATGGAACCCAGGCAGACAGAAATGTTAAGCATCACCAAGGCCCACTCCCCTCCCGTGTGAACCGGGGGGCTGAGGTGGAGAATCTCTACAGAGGACCATCGCAGGGCTGGCAGCACGGAAGCCAGTGCCTGATCTGAGCCCGCTCTCAGCCGGACTCAGGAGCCCAGGTGACCGACCCTCTGACCACGAGTGCATCAGACAGCCCCTGTGAGCGGGGTGTCTCCTGGGGAGGCTCCCAGCCTCGCAGCCAGAGAGGACCCAGTCAACCCATGGGGTCAGAGATGGAGGTGCTGGCTCCCACCCACCCTGGGACACCTCATGCCCAAGGTTGGAGCACCCACGAATGATGGCAATGCAATGATGACACGGGGGACCACAGGCACAGGCCACGTCATTCGCTCATGGTGCCCCTGGCTCTGGACACATGGAGGATCTCAACACAATGGGGCACACAAGTTCTGGGGCACAGGGTGTATGAGTCACAGACTTCACAATGGCCAGTCTTCACGCAGACTGAGGCGCCCCAAGGGCTGAGATGCCATGACCCAGAGAGACGTGGAGGGGACAGGAGGGCATGCACGGAGCCATTTACCTTTCCAAGGTTAGTAAGGAGAAAACTTTGAGAAAATATGACAGACAGTTCGTCTTTCAAGCATAGTGGGGGGGAGGGAGGAAGAAACAGGTTGGGAAAGAAAAACAAAACAAAACATCTTTAGTAGGATTCTCTTCTTAGCGTGCATTTGAAATTTAAAAGTCAAGGATGCGTCGTGAGGGCCAGATGGTCCGTTGGTCCTGAGCCCTACTGCAGCCCTTGGAGAGTGGACTGCAGGGCGGGCGCTGAGTCCCACCTGGCTGTCGTGCCTGTTTTACCAGAGCACCACCGTCACCGGCATCCTCGGGCCACAACCCTAAGACCCCAGGGGCACCCCACTCCCTAGTCCCTAGGCGCTCCTGCTGCCCACGAGGAGAAATCCCCCTGGCCTGTGCAGGAGGGAACACAGACCAGAGAGCCCTGGATGTAACCACCAAAGCACAGGGCATCACATCTCCCACGGGAACAGCTACTGTGCACCAGGCACTGACCACATGTCAGGTATCTTGCTAAGTGCTACATGCATATTCTTATCATCAAAACACCTGGACGCTGGGACACCTGAGTGGATGCAGGTGTGATGGGTCCAGAGAACACATTTTTGCTGAACTGAAGGGATTTTGGCTACAGGCATCATTAGCCTTAGAGATGGACAAGTTCAACCTTAGAGGGTTGGGGGATGTGCCTGAATGGCCCCCTCCCAGCAAGAAGATTTCTCTCCTGGCAGCATCAGGCCATGGGTCAGAAGGAACAGGATACACACAGATGCAAAACCGTAAGGTTCCAAACCCAAAGGCTAGTTTTCACACAAGGAGAACTCTTGATCCCAGGGCATCCTGGGCGCAACGCCTGGCGTCAGGGGGGTAACGGACGTGGGACTGTTACTCTTAAAGACTGAACTCAACGGGCAGGCCCACCATTGTATAAACGCATCTCAGCCTCAGGGAAGCAGCTGCAGGGGAGAGGCTGCAAGAAAGAGAAAGGAAATTGAACAGCTCGGGGCCACGCCCCACAGGCTGCAAACGTCAGGTGCCCAGGATAGGCAGGTGAACAGGACCCTGGCTGTTCTGGAAACCGGCAGAGAGAAAACAGCCAGCCTTTGGGACTGGGAGACCCATTCAAGGGCTGGTTCTGCTATGAACCAGCTGGGTGACCGTGGGAGAGAGACTCACCCTCACCTGGCAACAGGGACAGGAACTGCCTTGTGACCTCCTGGGGTTATTTTAAGGACCAAAGACTCGGGATGTGTACAAGCCATAAAGTGATGAAATATATTTCTCAACAGGTGGTACCACCTAGTCCAAGCATGATGCCCAACAGCTCCTATTTTCCAAGAATAAGCCACATTTCTGCGTGAATTAGTCCAGGTAGCCTAACCAGCGAAAGGGACGCGGGGTGGGTGTGACTCGTGGCATTGGGGATGATATTTCAGGGTGTCTCTTATTAAAACTCTGCAACATAAAGGCCTCAGTTCTTTCTGGGGCTGGGGGCCACCGGAGCAGAGAAAGCACTGGATTATCCAGCAGGTGCTAACACTGAACTCTCTGCAGAGAAAAAGCTGCACCCCATCCTGAACGTGACCATAAATGTCGAGCAGGTTGTGATACAGGACACCCCGATGCAGAATGATGGCTCCCAAACAGACCTCTCCAGAGCCTGGGGGTCCCGGAGCCCCTGAAGGTGGGGGTCCTTGCCAGGACAGGAGGGAGAGAGGCTTGGGTCCTTCACCCTTTGTTTTGCAGGTTAGGCTCTGGGTAAACTTTCCTTTCAAAATGACAGGGCTCTCCCGGGAGAGACCCAGAACTTAAAAGACAACATCAGTAGGCACAAACCCAGCTCCCACCAAAATCTGACTCTAAGAGGGAAAAAGTAGATAGACATCCAGCCATCAAGCACTGCAAATACTAACAATCGCCCCGGCCCCGTGGTGGCCGCGGCAGCAGGAGGATGCACCAAAAACCCGCCGACTTCCTCTGTCCTTTTCTGAAAATCCATGAATCCCTTATTTTTCCTCCCGTCCCATCTTCCTCCTTCAGATTTCACAGAAACTGGCATTACCCTCAACACTTTAACAGGTAGGAGGCCAAACTGGCAAGCAAGGAGAAAGAGATGCAAAAAGCAAAAGTATTCAGAATGAGAAAAATACTTACAAACAGGCTTTCCCTAGCAAAGGCTGCAGAGAGAAAAGGTGGGAGAGAGAGTCAGTTGAGGGACAGGGTGAGGGCCCAGGTCATCGGGGACCAGGCAGCCTCCGCGGGGACAGAGCCCTGGACCCTCCCGGCCTGGCCAGCCAGTGGCCCTGCACACCGCCCAACCCCCGCCCGGCCGGTCCCCACAGCGTCTGTGATTGCGGCCTCCAACCTTCCAACTAAGACCCCACCGTTTACACCAACGCAGGATATCACTGACACACCACTTCAGTTCTCAGTTTTCATAAAAAGCACCTCTGACGTTAGACCTGAAAGGAGCACTAATTAGACATCTCCCAGCCAGTCTACCCCCCTCATTTTAAAAAACAGGGAGACTGAAGGCCCGGGGAGGTGACGGAACCTGACAATAAAACCCCAGAGCCAGCACCAGGAGCAGATACCACCATGTCAGAGTCTCAGCACGATCACACCATTGATCAGCCCTTGGCAGCAGCTGCTGCTCCCCCATTCCACAGATGTGAAAACTGAGGCCTGAAGAGGTACGATGGCCTGCTGGGGCTGCACAACACCCTCCCACCCACCCCCCCACACACACACGCAAAACATTTTCAGACAACACACGGTTTAAATGCGTTTTGGGGGAAACGCAGGAAGAGCTTGTGGGCCTTCAGCACCCAGCTCATTAACAAATCCAATTCGAACCTGAGCCTGTGATTTCTGTGTCAGAGGCCAGGCGTGGCGGGTTGGAGGTGGGGGAGACCACTGGGTGGGACCCCAATCTGTGCCCAGGGATTTCTACGTCTCACATCCTGGCCATGATTCTCGGGTGTTGTTGAGGAAAAGGGTGGTTTTCTGAAAAAAAATCTTAATGCCCAGTAGCCAGTATCTTTTAGCCTTTCACCATCACAGCGAATGAAATAACCTAAGAATGAAATCTAATTGGTTTTCTGCTTTGGGGTTTTTTACTACGTTATAGGAGAAAGTGGCTAATTCCAGGTCCTCCGGCCCGGGTTCCAGCCTGGCCATGGTGGCTCCGTACACGCTCCCAGGGCCCCATCTGACGAGAGCTTTTCTCTAACGGGGAACGATGGCAAGGGAGCAAGTGAGGAAGAATACTCAGCGTAGGGACAGAAGAGACGTCCCCGGGACACACAGAAGCCAACAGCCCAAAGCTGGATGGAGACCCCTGAACTGGGGGTTGCCTTCAACTTTTAGAAGAAACTGTTCACCAATGTGAATGGATCGCAGACACTTGGCCATTTCTTTGCTCTGCCTGGCTCTGCCCGGGGAACACCACCTCCCCAGAACGGGCGTGTGCACGCACAGCCAAGGTCTCAAGGACGGATCCAGGGGTCCCACACTCAGAGCGGCATCCGTGTCCTCTCCCTGCACACCCCCAAGCGGGCCTGGGTCTGAGGCCGCCGCCGCCCCTCCGGGCACATTCCTCCCCAGCAGGCACGAGACTCAACTCAGGAAGGAGAAGGGGGTCAACGCACTTGTCCGGGCAGCTGCGTGGGCACCTCCGGGGGCAGGCAGGTGGGCAGGGCAGCGGAGGTAGAGGCCACATGCTCCTCAAAGCTGTTGATGCGAGGCTTTTTGGTGGGCTCGGGGCTGGCTAGTGGGGTGACACTATTGCGTCTCATGAGCGGGTTAGGTCCCTTCTTTGCATCCTAAGCGAGACAAAGACAAAAGAGAGAAGGCGACAGTTACGAGGAAGGGGAAGTCAATAAGCCAAAACAAAAAATCCAAAACCAAACCAAACACGTTTCTCTGCTTCTGGATTTCACTGAGACCACAAGCCGGACCACGGTGAACGGCCCTGGACCGAGGGGCTGCTGGCTCATCCCGTGTCTAGCGCTCGGCAAGAACAAGGGATGATCTCTCCTCCCGAACCCCCTGCCCAGTCATTCCAAGACACCCACTCAGACAGACACGATGTTCGCAAAGCAGGCGAGGGAGGACGAGCAGGACAGCTCTGCACAGACAGTGATGCAGTTACAGCAGGGAAGAGATCAGAAGGACCTTGCTGCCAGCCTCCAAAAACACAGAGGCAGGGGTCCTGGGCGTGAGGCTCGGGTGACCGCTGGGGGCGGCAGGAGGGGCGGGGGGCGAGCAGGTGTGGTGCTGGACCCCCTCCCACTGACCTCAAGCCAGGATCTTCACAGCTCCTGTTGCCAGCGAGAACACCCAGCTTAGGACAGAAAACGCAAGCCTCTCCCAGCCAGGAGACCAAAGATGCAGGAAACCGCCAGCGAGGGCCCAACACCAGCCTTCCGACAAAGTGACAACTCCAGTGGAGTGGGGACCTCTGAAGTCCCCCAGGCCCTGTCACTCTGTAGCTCGTGGCCCAGGAGCCTGAGCTGGGGTCTGTCTCCAGCAAGCCCCTGCCTGCCCTGCTCTGAACAAGTGAAGTGTTCAGGGGCCACCAGAGCCCAGTTCGGGCCCAACCCCAAGAACCCGGCTGCTGGCAGTGCAGCAGGGAGGCTGCTACTCCTGGAAGGAAGATAAACGCGCATCCTGCCACCCCGGCTCAGGAGGTGCCGTCACAGCCAAGGGAAGCCGTCCGCCTTCGCTTCGGTCAACCAGCCAGGCAACTGCCATGGGAGCTGGGATTTTAATGCCAAAATCCTCTGGCCAAGCTCCTTGGGAACAGGGACAAGAACATCACACTCGGTGTAAAAGAAACGGTCGGACTGATGCTGGCAGAGAGCTGGAGTTTGACAGTCGGCATAGAGTAAATTCAAACTTTCTCTCACAACGTACGCCTGGGCAGAACCCTGCGCTGCCCTTGGGAGGCCCAGCCAGGCTGACCACCGAATTCCAGACCCCACCCTAGAAGGGGGCTCAGGTGCGGCCAGGCATTGGGGTCTCCTGGAAAATCATTCCACCTGCCACTGCTCCCATGGCTAACACCCGAATCACAGCTGTGTTTCCCAGTCCCACCCCTTCTTCACGCTTATCATCTTCGTGGGAATCCGGGACCTGAGTGCATGCAGATGACTGAGTGGATTTGTGGGTCCCGTGACTCTGGAACCTGCAATTGTTTAGCTGCCCCGAAGGAAAAGGTGACAGTAACTGGGCTACGGTTACGTTTAAAAGAGCAAGAATGTCCTCCTCCTCAACACTCACTTCCAGGGTCAAGTGGTGAGGGAAGACGCATGGCAAGAAAGAAAAGGAAGACGACGCCGAGAAGCCACCAGACGGGCAGGTAGGAGCATGCGGATGCTGAGGAAAGGGAGGGCCGCCACGAGGGCCACTGTTCCAAACGAGACAGAATCCACCGACGGACACAGCCAGCCAGCCTTTACAAGCAAGGCACCGGAGGGGCAGCGGGGGGGCGCGTCCCAAGTGCTGGCGCCCACTGGTGCCGCTGCTTGGCAGCATCCTTCCCAGAAGGAGGACAGGGCAGGAGTGTGCGGGGGTGGGGTAGGGGGCAGCGAGCTCGCACTCACCTCTGACCTCTCCCGATGCGTGCTCACGGACTCCACATTCAGGTAGATGGATTCTACTCGGCAGCCTGGGCGAGGGCAGGGAAGAGGTTGGCTACCGATTAGAGGGGCCCCGCGCTCACAGCCTCATCGCCACCCCACCAGGGAGACTGGTCTCGGAGGGGCTGCGTCACCACACTCACCGTAAGCGACAGGCGTCAGCTTCAAGACAGCATGAAGGGGGCATTTCAGGTAGGGCATCTCCTCTGAGAAGGACAGAAGGGCCCACGGTGAGACTGGAGACTTGAGGGGGGACATTCCCAGGCCTCAGTGAGAGCTTCTGCCACGTGGGGACCACCTGCAGAGGCCTCACTGGGCAGGGTGTTCCCCCCCCCCC
>NW_006792683.1:5410440-5410796 GCF_000442215.2 Lipotes vexillifer
GGCCGCTGGCCTGCTGTGCTCGAGGCAGGCGGCCCGGCCCACCGAAGCAAACCCAAACCCTCACACAATGAGCTGGAGTAAAAGAGTCAATTTCCCAAACAATTTAGTTGTCAGGATCCACATTTAAGTGTCAAGAGTAACGGCAGAGTTTTCTGGGCTGTTAACTCCTTAGAGGTGGGCTGCCTCTTCCCCACCCAACCCACAGCCCCTGAGACGTGGGAACACAGGGCTTCCGAGAGGCTGGTTCTCGAAGCCATTAAGCCCACCCAGCATCAAACTGCTCGAGTGTCTTCCAGGGGCTGCAAGGAAGCGCTAGGCGGGGGGAGGGGGGGGGGGCGCAGGCTTTTGTGACGCCG
>NW_006792683.1:5410967-5415264 GCF_000442215.2 Lipotes vexillifer
CCCGGCCGCTGGCCTGCTGTGCTCGAGGCAGGCGGCCCGGCCCACCGAAGCAAACCCAAACCCTCACACAATGAGCTGGAGTAAAAGAGTCAATTTCCCAAACAATTTAGTTGTCAGGATCCACATTTAAGTGTCAAGAGTAACGGCAGAGTTTTCTGGGCTGTTAACTCCTTAGAGGTGGGCTGCCTCTTCCCCACCCAACCCACAGCCCCTGAGACGTGGGAACACAGGGCTTCCGAGAGGCTGGTTCTCGAAGCCATTAAGCCCACCCAGCATCAAACTGCTCGAGTGTCTTCCAGGGGCTGCAAGGAAGCGCTAGGCGGGGGGAGGGGGGGGGGACGCAGCCTTTCCTCACCCGTGGCAGCAGGCTACCCCAGCTCTAAGGCCAGTTTCCTTTCCCTCTCTCCTTTGGGGGGGCTGTGACTGGCTCCCCACCCCCGTGACCTCCCGGGAGAGGATGCATCGGAGGACCAGGCACCTGCGCTCTTGTCCAGGAAGTAGGCCAGGAGGCAGCGCAGGACGGCCTGGTGGCAGATGACCAGCACGTTCTCCTGCCGCTCCAGCTCCATGATCACCGGCTCCAGGCGCTGGACCAGGTCTTGGTAGGACTGCAAGGCAGAGGGACGGGGCACCAAGTTGGAGCAGAAGCCCGGCATCCGTGGCCACACCTCTCCCACTTATAAACCAGAGACCACACGATGGATCCTCCATCAACCTCCTCCCCACCGCCCCCCCACCGTCAGTGTGCTGCATCCCTCCCGGGCACTGGGGGACCCACCTCAACTGCCCTCTCCCTCTCACTGCTCCTTCCTGACCCTCACCCTCCACCGGGAAAGTGAGGGAATGGGGCCCTGACACACACTACAGTGCAGAACAGCCCTGAACACATTTTACAGAGTGAAAGACCACAGGGTGTATGATTCCACTGACGTGAAACGTCCAGAACAGGGAACTCCAGAGACAGAACATAGACTCACAGTTGTCAGGGACGGGGGAGGAGGAACTGGGACTGACCGCTAAAAGGCTGTGGTTTGTTTATGGAGCGATGGAGTGTTCTAGAATTAGTGGTGATAGCTGCACAATATTGTGAAATATAAGAAAAACCACTGACCTGTACACTTTGGTTAAAATGGTGACTTTTATATGATGTGAATTTTATCTCAATAAAAGAAAATTGAAAAAGAAGGGGTAGGCCTGTACCGTTAAGACCACCGAGGTTCCCTCCACCCCCAGTCCCCTCTCTCACTAAGCAGGTCCCAGGGAACAAGGGCCTGGGAGGGACCAGGGACAGCGTCCTGGGCTCCAGGGAACTGACACGCTGAGTGGAAGGAAGCACCACAGACGGGAAGCAACCCCACTGGGTGTCACGAGACCGAGCCTGTGGAGACCCCAGAGCACCGCCTACAGCTGGACTCTCCATTCAGTGCTGCAGGCAAGCGCTCAGCCCGAGGGGGCTACACGGCCTAAGGGTCCCTCCACCAGCATCGATGGAGTCAGTACAAGTGACTTGCTGACGTGTCTGCCATGTCGCCCACAGTCAAGGGGGCCCTTGTGTCCAGTGAATCACCATCCAGGACTGTTTTTCTTTCCTGAATTGTCATGTACGTCATTAGAGAAAGACATCTGTCCCTGCTGCTTGTGGGAAACACAACTGTGCTTCTCTGGGAGCTGTTTACAAGGTCCAAATCGGGAAGACTCGATTCAAAGGCAGACGGGCCAGGACGAGCATCGGTACAGGGTAGCGGGGTATACGCAGGGGCCCTTCCTCCCCAGAGTCACCAGTAACGGGTCCCTCCGGGTCCCTAGCAGCCCCCCTCCCCAGCCTCGCCAGACACAGTAGCCTCAGAAGGACCAGCTCAGCTCCTTGCCCACAGCACCCCGGCCACCTGCCCATCACTTGCCCAGCGCGCACAGGCCCAAGCCAGAGATGCAGAGGGAGCGGGCGGCACTCACCTCCCCGGTGGGGTAGCGGTAGTAGTACTTGTCCTGCTCGCGCAGCGCGTACTCCTCGGGGTAGGTGTCTCTGATCTCCTCGTAGGTCATCTCCTCACAGACGCCCTGGCGGGAACACCGAGAGGTCACTCGAGGGAATACCCGCCACGGCCGCCCCGACCTGGCCAGCGCAGCCCCTGCAGGTGGGAAGCGCTCAGGATTCCCAGCGGCTCCCGGCCCCGGACTCACGGCATCAATCTCGTTGAGCGCCTTCCACTGCTCGTAGGGGAGCTGCAGGGCCTCCGCCGTCTGGATGGTGCTCTTCAGCTGGCTGGTCCACACCTTGAGGTCCTTCAGGTTCTGCTCCTCCACAAACTTGCTCAGGGCATTGGCGAACTGGGGTGGGGAGGGGGATGGCGGACGGGATGAGGGGCTCACGCCGGACCACCAGCTCTGCCCCTCCCTCCCAGAGAAACAGTGCAGGGCCGGTCCCCGTGCACATCGGGGTCGGCCACACTGTCCTCACTGCTGGTGAGGGGGTCCTGGGAGCAGCCACTGCACACGTACCCCCTCCCCTCGGACACACACACACACACACACACACACACCCCTCCCCACAGGCTCAAGAGACCCTCCACCCTCCCCAAACACATATACGTACACAGACACACGTGCATATACATACCCAGAGGAACACACACAGACATACATGCACATGTACACACAAGGGCACACAGACACAGGGACACACACACACGGAGACGCACACAGGGACGCACAGCCCCACCCCTCGGCTTCCTGCCCCATCCCCGCACTCCTCCTACCTTCCTGCCCCTGCTGGACAGGCCCGAGTCCCCTCCGATCTTGCCCTGGAGGTTGTGCTCGCTCTCCCCGTGCCGGCACAGGTAGATGGTGCGGGGCTGCACGTGGATGTTCATCAGGTAGTACACGATGCGGCTCTGGATGTGGTCCTGGACCCTGTTCACCAGGAACCGCCGGCCCACGTCGATCACCTTGATCAGGGACAGGTCCCTGCACAGGAGGGCGACCAGCGCGTCAGAACACTGGACAGCACAGCCGGGGCAAAGCCCCGACGCCGCCCCAGCCCCACTGCCGAGACCCAGCCCCAACCGATCCACAGTGTCAGCTCCTGGGGACACAGATGGAACCTCTCTTCTCTGAGAGTCAGGGGGTCTGAGTCTGTAATTCCCGCAGGGGAGTGAGCGCTGGAGAGGCTGGCTGGCCTCCCAGCGCACGGGGAAAGAAAAGCAAGAGCGTGGAAAAGAAAGCAAGGGAAACATCAAAGGACAGGAGCAAGATGGGGCTCAAATATTCCCTTTCCACACTTGTACAGTGTCTGCAACACCGAATACGTCATCAAGAGTTTTTTTTAAGATACTTAAAAAAAGAGTTTATAAAAGTATCCAGGAGCAAATGCTTCGTGGGAACATCAAGAATAATATTCAAAGCCCCGAAGTCACCTCTCAGGAATTACCTGTCACATTTATCGGGGTCGAGGGGCTGGTAGCTGGCTTCATAGCAATTGATTCTCTTCATGAAATCGTCCATAGCTTCTGCTGAGTTGCAGTCTTTGTAATCCGGGCTGGAGATTTTCACTTCCTGTAACACCACAAAAAGGCAGCTGATAAATCACGCTGGAAGGCTTTCTGCTTAGAATGAAGCAGGATTTGGGGCTCGCAAACGGGGAAAAGCAGAGACGGGCTCAGAATGATGATGACCCTACCCAGCGTTTTAAGAGAAAAAAAAAAGAGAGATGGCTGGACGCTGAGTCATAACCCCATGCTTCCACGGGGAGAGCACCCAGGGCAGACAGAGCCTCTCAGCCTGGAAGGGCGAACACAGGAAATCCACGCAGATTCTCATGAGCCCCTCTGAATGGGCCCCGATTCGGGATCAATCCAGTAGCCAGGTCACCACCAGACAACCCAGCCTTCAATTCAGCTGAGCCCCCATAAGCACCTAGAGCGTTCACCCCACCAAGTGGAGGTTGTCTGTAAGCAAAAGTGCACCGCGAGGTGCTGGCGATGCCCTGGTCCCACGTGCCAGGCAGGATTCCTCCTCCACTGCCCAGAGGTGGGGGCAGCACGCACTTGTCACCGGTCCCCAATGGATGCTTCTCCGCCTGGACTGCGTGTCCAGTCTTCCTGCCCAAGGCTTGCTCTCATGGGACAGAGACGGAGAAGAAATGCCCCTCGGGCCTGCCATCCCCTATAACTGACCAATAGGCCTGAGCAACCTGGCAGATTTCAGGGAAACCCAGGATTTGTTAATGCATGTGCTCTTTTCGTCCTCAACAATGACCACAACCATAAAAGAGAGGCAGGCACGCTGTAAAATCCGAGTT
>NW_006792683.1:5415347-5420496 GCF_000442215.2 Lipotes vexillifer
CAGCAGGGAGTTTCATGGGTGCACGGTTACATTCTGGGAAGATGAAAAAGTTCTGGAGGTGGATGCTGGGGATGGCTTCCCAACAATGTGAATGTGCTGAGTGTCACGGAGCTGAACACTTAAAAACGGTCAAAATGGTACCTTTTATATTACGTATATTTTAGCACAATTAAAAAAAAAAAAAATCTCAGTTCACAAACCCCTTTCTCCAGCACAGCCTTTGCATAAAAAGCACAACAGAAAGGCCTAAAAACCGCAAAGTTGCTTTGAGGCTTCATCAGAGAAAGAGATCTCTGAACACGGAGAGGGTCGGGGCAAACAGATCCACGGATTCACAGAGGATGAGACAGAGTTTCTGGCCAAAGCGAGTGTAGACGGCTCACTGGGGAAAAACGATTCTGCAGCTGCACTCTGCTTCCCTACCAAGTGGAAATGGTAGAACCAAACCAAAGAAATACAGCAAAACCCTTTTTTTAGAGCATGCCAACTTCTGTTTCCTCCTACTCTGAGCCTCTTCCTTTGGGGCCACTGAAACCAATCTGGACTGATTTTCTACCATTTCAATTGCTCTTCCTGAAATATGAACTCATTTCTGAGAAATGCGTGTAAATATTCCCACTGCCTTGGAGAAAAGGCCCAACACCAAAAGCTAACTAACTCCCAGCATCCCTTTAAAGGATGAGCACTTGTATGCGGCCAAACTCTAGCGCTCCCTGTAGGAGTGTCGGACCAGCTTTTCTTTACAGGTAACGTCTTACTCTGATGTATTTAAGCTGGAGAAGAAATTATCTACGATCTAAGAAAGGGAACTGCGGTGAAGTCTTCATAGTAACCGTTTCTGTTTATGAGCTATTGCTATCAAATAAAATTTAAGAATTAATCAAATTAAACTGCCAATTACCCTCAATTTACCCAGGCAACTTCCCCTTGGTACAGGGAGAGGAGCAGGAAGATGGTTTAACCACCCACATTCTTCCCAAATTTGGGAATTCTGCCTTCTGTCTGCTGAGTCCTACGTGCTTTTGTCAATACACAACCATGCTTACCTACCAGGGGCCTTTACAGCAAAAGAGACCAGCCTGCGACCTCCTTTCCCGTCTGGAGGGGTGAGCTGCTCTTTGCCCTAAGCAGCCCCATCACCCCCCAACTGCCAGGCTCCTGCCACCAACAGAAACTGTTCGAGGTTCCCCAATTTCTCTCTTATGTCCCACAAAGACAGCTTTCTGCCAACCATCTGAAAGGACCTTGATAAAGCCAGTCCAAGTCACAGAATGTGCTTTTAAGTTAAATACCGCTCTGTACTTCTGACCGCCCCGATCCCTCCTCAGACAAAGTCAACAACCAGCTGGGAGAGCCAGCTCTTTCTCAGGGTGGCTTCTCTGGACCAACCCAGTCCCTCACTTTTCTCAGATTAGCACACTACAAAGGGTCTTACCATGATGTTGGAGGCCACAACTGTAGGATCATCACACACAGACTCAATGAAAAACACCTGGGACGAAGCAAGACAGAAACGCTAAGAAACAACAAATGTGGTAACACAAAGGGCCAACTTTGGTATCACTGTGATGTCACTACCACATCGGAGCAGAAAGGACCCCACTCATAAATCCCCAAATACAGAAAAAGGAACCAGCCACTCAGTCCTGAGCCCTCTGCACCCGCCCCCAATAGAGGGATGCTCCCCCTCCCCCTCCCTAGTCGCTGTAACCCCTAAGAGCCCCCACCAGTCAGGCCCAATCTGTAGGCAGCAAAACCCAAGCAGCGAGAGGGGAAGGCCTGAGCATGGAGCACAGGTGCTCCAGACACAGGAACCAGCCAATCCCTGCGGGGCTTCCCTTGCTCCTGAGCGCTCTGAGGCGAGACGAGAAGTCAGGCTCACCTTGAAATCATTTTCTTTGGCAAAATGAAGGATCATGTGTCTCCTCTCTCTAGTAGTATTGGTGGCGTCGAAAACCTGGCAGGGAGAAAGAAGGGCAATGAAGAGAGCCCAGTTTGAGTTGAACAGTGTTTACCAAACCACCAGAGGTCAGGCCTGGCACTTCCTGGGGCTCCAGGAGAGACCTCACCCTCCCAGGCACCCCACTGCCTCCTCCTGCACTCAAGGATGGAAGGGGAGGGATGGGAATAGAACTTAAAGCAAAGGAACAACAGCCATACGCAGGGGAGGGAGCACAAGGAAGGGACACTGGCTCCCTCGGCTGCAGCCGCCCCAGGTCCAGCTGCCTGTGCCCCCGAGTCCGCCGGACGATCACCTTCCTCCCGAGTCCGCCGGACGATCACCTTCCTCCCGAGTCCCTGTGCTGCCCTTGCCCCCTGCTTCCCTCACAGCTCAGGCCAGACACCCATCCCCACTGGAGATGTCCCCACGCAGCTCTGACTACATTCCCTCCCCCCGCAGGGCACCATCCCGCTGGGATCGGAGACAGGGCTTATACTCCAGGCTTACTGCAATTTGGCCCCCTTCCTTCGTCAGGTAACTTTTGACATCTCTCAAGGCAGCCAGCGCACACTGCCTGCAACACACAGAAAGAGCAAGGGCACGTCAGAGCTGGGCCATCGCAGGAGGACGCGCAGGCACCCCCAATTCACCCCAACGAGCAGGGTGACCTGTGATTCTACTGCTAAACTGCTCAGGCAGGTGGGACCGTCAGGCCCGAGGCCCCCGATGGGAGCCCCACACACGTGGCCGCAGCACTTGGGACTCGGCCTTGTGCCGGCTGCACACTGAAATTCCCCTGGGAGCTTTCAAAACACGGATGCCCAGGTCCTGCCCACAAATGCCCACTGTACCCATCTGGGCAGGGCTGTGCCCAGCTCCCGAGTGATTCTAAAGTGCAGCTGTCACACTTCAGTTCCCTGGTCACTCTGAGCTGAAAAGAAAATCCTCTCCCAACGTAAACAGATGATTTTCCAGGAAAATGATTTAGTTCACTCCTAATGAGATGTTGCTGTCGGACAGCGGGGTCAGTGAGGCTCAGAGGCTGAGAGGCTCACGCGGATACACAAGGACGGGGACTAGCTGCCTCTCTCTCACCCGACCTGGCGCTACAGAGCGCCCGTCCCCCTCTGCCCACCGCAGCCCGGGCCTCACCTGCGGACTTTCATGGCCTCCTCGTTGTCAGGGCGGAAGAAGTTGTAGGAGCTGTACTGTTTCACGGCCTCCCGGCGGTACTCGCCCACGTTGAACACTGGACGGAAAAGAAAGGCCCCTTAGCTGACCATGCTGACCACGCCGACCACCAGGAGGGCCTCCCATGGTCAGGACCGCTCTTTCCAGAAAAGAAAAGCAAGCCGGCACGTGACCTGAATAAGATCCCGATGAGACCCGGAAACCAGACAGTGGGCTCTGCGTCCTGTGCCAGCATCGCTTGGCGTGGAAGGCTGCCCAGCTCGCCCAAACCCAGGACCTTGTTTCTCCGGGGTTGCCTCCCATGGCCCAGCCTGCAAGCCGGCCTCTCCAGGCCCGGGGCTGGAGCCTGAGCCTGAGAGCAGGTGGCAGCCACAGGCCCAGTGAAAATCGGGGCCATCATGTCTGCCAATGCACTGGGGGTGGAGAGAGTGAGGGCTCGTACACATGGCCGGGGCCACAGCAGCCATTCTGCAGATCAGCAGCCCGCACCCAGGGTGGGCAGTGGGTGCTGAGCCAGTGCTTAGTGTAGGAAGCACAGCGCTGGGCACAGGGCGGGGTGGGCAGCAAATGTGAAAAATTAGTCCCCGTGCTCAACACCCCCCGTGTAGGCAGGAAGACCAGGTGAAGATTCGCAAAAATATAATCAACAGTACAGAGCACTTTATGACGGTCAGTAGAGGAGTGTCACAACTAAGGGCTTGGGGAACTTAAAGGAAAAGATCCACACAGACTGCGGTGGTCAGAGAAGGCTTCTTGGAGGAGGTGAGGGCTGAGCTGGGCAGGATGCAGGGCAGTGGGAACCAGACAGCAGCCAGTGAAAAGAGACCCTCCCCCTCCCATACACAGCGGGGTGTGCATACAGGGTGGAGGGTGGCACAGCCGGAAAGGAAAGTGTGTCCCTCGACTACAGGGACAGCACCCTGTCAGATGGCCCTGCAAAGAGAGTCCCAGCAGCTGGAGAGGAAAAGGCCATTCTTTTTTTGGGGGGGTGGTCATGGCAAGCGGGAGGGTGCCCTCAGCCTGACAGCCCCGGCCTGGGGGCGTAGGCTTACCTTTCGTGGGGACGCCAATCCAGTTGAGGTAGCGGGTCAGCTTCTTGGAGATGTACGTCTTCCCCCGGGCTGGGAGGCCCACCATGACAATCACCGTTGGGGAGTTGGTGAGCTTCGGCCCACAGGCTGGGGAGAGCAACACAGAAAGGGCCATGAATAAAGCAGCCAGCGGGGCCCACAACAGGCTTTAAAGAATTCCACGAGGGACTTCACTGGCAGTCCAGCAGTTAAGAGTCCGTGCTCCCAACGCAGGGGGCATGGGTTCGATCCCTGATCAGGGAGCTAAGATCCTGCAAGCCTCACGGTGCGGCAAAAACAAAAAAAAGAAAAGAAAGAATTCCACGGAAACACGGCTTTCATTCCCACCTCGAAGCCCCTACATTTCACAATCCAGCGGGACTGGGCCCCTGGTGGCCAGAACCCTTGGTCACACAGCTCCCTCTTGCTTTGAGGTCCACACGGCAGGGACCCCAAATTCCCAGCCTGACACCTGAGGGCCCAAAACCCAACCAGGAACAAATTACTAACCCCAGAGCAGAAAGCACCCCTAGGGGTGTAAGGCTCACCAGTGATGATGAGGTTATCAGTAGGGAGGTTGTTTCTGATGCAATATAACATGTAAATCGAGGTGGCAAGTAGGAGCCCTGGGGGGTGGGGCCCCAGCGGTGGCCAACTTACAGACAGAAGCCTATTGTCAATTTCCGCACCGCCATGCGCGAAGTCTAAAATAAGTAATTTTTAAAAGGCAATTTTCACAAGTAAGAGTTTATCAAATGGAAGTAGGTCAGGGACCCGGAGGCTGACTCCCACAAATTTATCTGTCCCTGAGACTCTCCGGCCCTTTCCTGCTTCCCCCTTTCACCAGGTCACATGGGCCCCGGCAGGGGCCCCGGAAACCCAGAGGGTCTTGCCTGACTTTGCTGAAAGTCAAAGGGGATTTGCAAAATCCCCTCCTGACTTTGCT
>NW_006792683.1:5421168-5423023 GCF_000442215.2 Lipotes vexillifer
TGCTGAACCACTGTCCCATGTTCCTCAGAATCTCAACAAAACAGCAGGGAGAGAGGTTTTCACTGGGTTCGAAGAAAGCAGCCCAAAGAACCCTGTTCTGGTCATTTCAGGTGCAGTGTTTCCTTGGCTGGCGTCTTGCCCCTGAGATGCTCCGGCATCCTGGTGACGACAGTGCTCTCGAGTCTGGGGCTGCCCATGGGAGCCAAGAGACCAGCCGCCTGCCCGCTCCCTGACCAGCAGATGGGAGGCAGGGAGGGCCGCCAAGCCACTGACAGCACAGGCTTGAGGAGATGCCTCCTCTTAAGCTGGACACCCCAACACACAGCCCCATGATGCTGGGCCTGGGTGGCCAAACTGAGGTCATGTGTCCAAACACCGGCCATGCTGTTGCAGGGTCTGCTCCTGGACCTGCAGGCTGGGGCCACAGAGGCAGCAAGCACCGCACACAGGGGCTGTGTCTCCTTTCATGTTTCTAGACCATCAGTGACCTCCTCCACACAGAGCGAGGAGAAGGAGAAGGGAAAAGGCCATCGGGAGGCCAGGAGACACTAGGGAGCCACAGAAACCCTTGGCTGGGATTCCCCAGCAGCCATCGGCCGGGAACAAAGAGGTTTCTAGAAAACAGAGGCCACTTCCCTGCCCTGCGTGAGCACACGAGTGGGGCAAAGACGCGCCAGTCGGCCATGTGTCACTCCGGCAACTGCAGGTGACACATGAGAAAGTGAAAGTGTCCTCGCTTGTGCCTGGAAACAATACGCATTCTGCTCACCCTTCCCCCAAGCCACCGGTTTTTCCCTGGTCTTATCTGATGTCCCCACATGCCACTGCTCTCAAGAGCATCCACACACAGAGACAGACGTGCGCACGTGCACGCGCGCACACACACACACTCTCAGCTGTGCACATACATGGAATACTTTTGTTGGACTCATGCCAAGGAAACAGAGACAGAGGCTGACTGATTTATCAAATCGGGGATTACTTCTATATCCACTAATCGTATGCACAAATCTCCTCTGGCAGTAGACACTTGGGGAGGAAAAAAAAAAAACCCATAAAGACATGGCAGAGTACATATCTGAAGCCAAAAACTCAAGCTGGATCTCAAACCCAAACAAACCATTCCTCCTTCGTCCGGCGAAGCAGAAATGATTCCTCTCTTCCTTTGGCTTCTTGCGTGAGATTCAGAGAGCTGCCAGAGGGACGGCCAAAGGTGCCTGCAGCTGCCCCCCCGCCCAGGGGTCCCCAAGAGAGAAGGGAAACCACAGCACCTTGTGGCTAAACCTTGGGGTTTCACTATTCTTCATCCCTGCCCCCTCTTTTTTTAAACTCACAACACATCTCAAGTGCTTTCACGGCCCTATAATCACCTGCCTCTGCTTCAGTTCCCCTCTGACTCTCAGTTTCCTCTTCTCTGCAGACCTTTTTAACCCTCCCACTTCTCATACCTTCCTCCCTGGAGCTCTGCCTTTTCGTCTTCCTCCCCAACAGCACAGGGATTTTCACAAGATTTTCCAAAAAGTACTTGTGTGTAAGGGGATACACAGAGGTTAGAGGGGTAAAGAAGCAATCGTCTGAAGCCCCTGGACAGAGGCTGCATTCTCAGCTTCCAATTCCAGCCTTGCTCCCTGACTGAGCTGCTAACCTCTCTGATCGATGTAACCCACTGCCTCAAGAGGGCAGGACAGCAGTCCTGGCCCGCGGTACGGACACCACAACGCAGGCTCAGAAAATAAAAGAAACCAATGGAAGACACTTTGCCGCTGCTCCCATACCTCCTGCAAGCTTTCATCTACTCAGAGGCGCTCCTACATGTTAACCTCAAAAAGATGCCACATCACTTGTGCTCTTTCCC
>NW_006792683.1:5423043-5427074 GCF_000442215.2 Lipotes vexillifer
TAAGTCATGTTTCAGTGCCGAGTTTCCGGGGAACTAATGGAAGACTGACGGCCAAGCTGTAGCTGTAGACAGGGCCAGCCCCATGGAAGTTCCGCGGCTGGGTGTCTACAGTAACCATGGCAACCTGCTCCCCTGCTGCTGCCAGGCAAGGGCAAACCACATGCTGCACAGGAAGCCCTGTTGTGACCCTGCGGTGATGCCACTGCCCAAGAAGAGCTCTCTGGGGAATGGGTCCATGTGATTGGCCCTGGACTGTGCTCCGCTGGACACAAACCCTCTCCTGAGATCACACCAGCCCAGACAGTCTGGTTGGTCCGTGTTAAGAATACACATCTAGGGACTTCCCTGGCGGTCCAGTTGTGGAGACTTCTCCTTCTGATGCAGGGCCTGTGGGTTTGATCCCTGGTCAGGAAGCTAAGATCCCACATGCCTCACGGCCAAAAAACCAAAACATAAATCAGAAGCAATGTTGCAACAAATTCAATAAAGACTTTAAAAATGGTCCACATCAAAAAAAAAAATCTTAAAAAAAAACAAAACAAAACATCTAAGTGAGCTTGCCCCAGGCAGGTGGGCTGAGGCTCTGTGGGGTAGGGAGACCCCAGCTCAGCAAAATCTCTTTTCAAAGCTCTTCTGGACTATGTGGTGGATGCCAAACTCATTCATTGCTTTGCATGCACATTTTAACTCGCGCCTAACCTCTGTGCAGCAAACGGCCCTCCAAACCCGACACGCTCTCTGGCAGAGAGCGAGGGATGGGCATTTTAGTGAATCAGTTGACAACACAAGAGCATGGCGGCTGAGAGGGTCTAGAGCCAAGCAGAGTTCAAAGCCGGGCCCTGGCACTTCCTCGGGCCGTGGACAAGTTTCTTGATCTCTCAGGGTCTCGGTTTTCCCTTTCTGTGAAATGCAGGGATGCTTCATAAAGGTTCTCGGGAGGATTAATCACAAGATAATATGTGTAAGATACTTGCTACGTTGGCCTCCATCAGCCATTAAGGCTTCATCATCCCAGACACGAGGGAACTAGGACCCACAAGTGAAGGAGGTCCCCCTGCACAGGCGGTGAGGGACAGACCTGGAGCTCACCTCCGTCTTTCTCACCCGCAATCCTTCAGTCCCTCCTTCCTCAATCAGTGGTTCTCAACCAGTGGCTGAACCTAAGAAGCTTTTTAAAGCCAGGATGCCCGGGCCCCACCTGCAGCAATTCTAACGTGGTGTGGGGTACCAGCATGGATTTTTTTCCAGAGTCTCCCCCAAATGATTTTAATGTGAACTCAGGGCCAAGAATCACCTCTATAAATTATAGTGGCCACCCAAGGATAAGGTGAGGATTTCTCTGGAAGGTTTCATTCCCTTCCTTCCCTCTTTAAGTTGGAAAACCATCAGTGGAGCTAAGCCCCTGCTGAGATGAAACCTTCTCTCAGCAGACAGTACACAACCTACTTTACAGAGATGAGGAAACTGGATTCTGAGTGGGGAAACGATAAGTAAGTCCAGACCTGTACACAGAACTCTCAGCTTTCTGTGATGACAAACAGAAGGGATCTCGCCAGCTCTCGCCAGTCGAGAACTTACTTCTTTGTACATTTAGCCGATTCACCAAGGCAGTAAGTCTCCCTGAGTTACGGTCTGCACTTGAAGGAAGCTACAGGTTTTGTAAGAAGCATTTACCACCATGAAGGTGTAGCAACGGGGCCCCTAACCGATGTGTTTCAGAGGTGGAAATACCACCAAACGAAATCAGTCTGGGGCTCTGTACGGTCCCTGTTTGACTGTTCTTTATATGTCAGCAGTAATGTTTCCGCTACCCTCTTGTAGTTTTCACATCTCAAGAGGAGGCTGCTGTATACCCCCAACTAGGACAGCACTTGGAAAGACGGGAACAGGTTCAGAAGGGAGAAAATCCACCTAATGTTCCGAATGACATGAAAGAAGGGGGGAGGGGCAGGGAGTCTGGAAAGACGCCAAGAAGGGATACCCTCTCTTCGCCACTGGATGAGAGACAAATTTGACTATATAAACGGTGACAGACGCTGCTACTTAAAATAATGGCATGTAAGCAGTAAATATCCAGGGTACAGATATTTTCATAGGAAAAAAACGTAACCCCACAGCCACACGCAGGAATTCCAGGAGGGGGCGGGGACAGGAGACTTAATCCATCAGCTTTAGCAAGCCCCCCCCCCCCCCTCCACCGCAACCTCAAGCCGTGAATTGTTCCGACAGGGATTTTCAGGCAAATCTCTCATCTGCGTGTGAGACGTGCAGACTGATAGATTCTAATGGATGGGTCTGTGAAGCCTGGAGGAAAAGCATGGCTGCATACTTGTGTCTCTCACAATCAAGCGGCTGAGCGGATGCCAGCCAATCTCAGCACCCCGGCACCGGCTGGACCTCCCAGCTCTCACCCCACCGTGAACCCCAGGGAAGGACTAAATGTGTGTGTGCATTTGTATGCGCATACGTACAGGCGTTTAGAGAACCAACCCACATTTGTATGACCCATTACAGTTCACCGAGCACTCCATAAATATTTTTTATTCAAAAGTCAAAAAGGCTGGGGCTGTTTCTGCATCTCGCCATCTCCCTCAGGATTTCAGGCGGGGCATTCCTCACTACCAATAGGTTTTACAGAAATACAACCAGACTGTGGTCAGCCTGTTCATTGAGCTATGTAAGAGCATACCTGAAAGGCCAGTGGAACAAGACACCTGCAAGGCCCCCAGCCCTCGGCTACCTTGTAAAGAAGCCCAGCTGTCCTTCAGGCTTCTGTAGCCCGCTGGACCAGAGGGGTCAAGCTGGTGGAGGAGCACCCCCCCTGCCCCCAGTGTGGGGAGCACCTGGCCAGGCCCCCATCAACAGGACAACCTAGGAGCACCCCAGGGCCAGCTCTCCCAACCTCCTAGGGCAGGTCCGGGGTTGGTGGGGGGCGGGGGGGGGTGATTCACACCTGGGCAAAGCCTGGGGAGAGGAGCTGTCACCGTGGCCTTGGTGACCATCCCCTGAGAAACGTGGCAGCAGAGAAGGTCAGCAGGCCACCTAGTGCCCAGGCTCTGTGGATGCCTAAAAGCCACCTGGAGGGTTTGCACTTGGGAGCCCACGTTTACCTTTCAGGCAACCTGACCTGACCTGGAGCAAAACACAGCTGTCTCAGCCTGGCCACCTGACAGGCTCCTGGGCAGGTTCCCTGGAGGAGGAGTGTCGCCTTCAAACCACCCGCACCACCCTTTTAAGAGGTGCTCTCTCCCTGGCTGGGGACGGAGCCCAAGGTAAACCTTCCCAAAGCATTTATGGGCCACGACGGACAGGGCGAGGAGGTGAACTGCCAGCAAACTCCGAGCTCAGTGAGTGTGTGTGCACACGCGCGCCCGTGGGAAACTCTGCCAACTGTGCAGTCACCCAGCCGCAGACACCGCCCCCCCCGCAAAACCTGCACAAAGGCTTGGTTCCAGACAACTCTCTTGCAGGCCCCAGCACAGGAGCTAGAGGTGGGAGCGGGGAAAGGAAGAGAGGAGGGAGGTAGACAGCAGTAAGGAGAGAGAAGACAGAGGTAAAAACCAGAACTAGAGAGAGAAGATTAGAAATTCATAGAAAGGAAAGAAAAACAGGAGATATATAAAGAGAGAGAAACATATAGAAAGATGGAGTGAGAGGGGGTGGAAATACAGAGGTTGAGAGATAAATATATAGGAGGGAAAGGCGAGATGGAAAGAGGTAAAAAGGAGGGAGGGAAGGAGGGGGAGAGAGAGGAGGGGAGGTAGCGACGGACAGAGAAAGGGCGCTGAGACCCGAGGAGGCGCGGCGGGCGCCCGGGAGCGGAGCCGGGGCCGGGGGACACGCAGACGTCCCTTCCCACGCCTCCCCGAAGCGGAGACCTTCTGCCGCGCTCCGCGCTTCCCCTCCCGTGCGCTCGCCGTTTCCGGGTCCCTCTGCGCTCCCGGCGCGAGCGGAGCGGAGCTCCGCGGAGACCGCGGGCCAGGCCACAGCGCCCCCGACGCCGGCCAGGGCAGGCGCAGCGCCCGGGCCGT
>NW_006792683.1:5427350-5429289 GCF_000442215.2 Lipotes vexillifer
CCCGCCACACAATGGCCTCGCTGTCCACACGGCGCGCCCTCCCCGGCAGCCCGGCCCCGCGCACGTCTGCACTCACATCTGGGCAACGAGGGGCGGTGGTCGACCGGGATCCAGATCTTCTGTACCCGGCTCTGAGTCAGCTCCAGGGGCATCTTCTCAGCCGAGACTCGGCGGCCCTCCGCCCCTTCTGAAGAATTCGGACTTGGGGAGGTGAGCGGTCTGGCGACCCCCGAAACAAAGGGGGGAGGGGGTGCGTGCGCGAAAGCGCGGCTTTTTGGAAACGTGCTTTGTGCTAAATCACGGACGCTCGCCCGAGGCGTGAGGCTCCCAGAGAGGAGCGGGAGGGCTGGGGCTGCACCCGCAGCTCCCGCAGGGCTGGACTCTTCCGCTCGGGAAGCCCCGGGATGCTCAGAGCGCCGTGACAGCCGCGGTCCCTGTGCGCTGGCTCGAGTGCGCCGCGGTCCACATCAACTGGCCTCCTCTCTGGCTCTGCTGGGATGTCCAGCGCTCCTCCCGGGCTTTTAAGAATCCGGGCCGGCAGAGACGCACACGTCAGCCCCGGGGCGGGGACGCATTCCTCGTGTTCCATCCCCCTTTCACGTGGAAGGAGGGTGGCCCAGCCAGGAGACAGCCTGCTGGCGCCCCCTGCAGGCCGGCGACATCGGCACGCCCGGCTACTGAGGTCCCCCGGATAACGCCCTAAACCAGCCCTGGCTGAAAGTGCTACTCCGTGAGCCTCCTCCTATCATCCCCTAAAAGCGACCTGCGCAGCCTCCCAGAATAATCAACTCAACTGCGCTGGGAGGAAAGAAACAGCACCGTCCACTGTGATCCACGGAGCCCCTCTGCCGAATCACCTGGCATGCTTAATGCATACTGCTGACTCGGTCTCTCTGGGAATGGGACCCCCATACTCTGCATTTTTAGCACGCGCTCCGGGTCAGGCACAGTCAAGGTGAAGACGCAGATTTCGGGTTAAAGGTTGCAGAGAGGTTAGAGGGGACGGGGGTGGGGGTGGGGGGTGTTGTCTCTGCTACCCTAGAGGGAAGCCAGAGGGAGGATGCTGAGAGCGCCTGTGGGTCACTCCTTGCCGGAGCTGCTCCCTAATAATACCTGTGAGTCACCCACCACGGGCCCCGCCACCCACGGGGAGAGGGCTTCCCTGGTCCTTCGTTCTCACCCTGCCCAATTTCCTGAATTCCTTAGAAACCCCAACTAGTGCTGAACATTGCTCCCCCGACACCCAGCCCCCAAGACCTGGAACCCTGGGTCCCGGAATGTCGGGCACGAGGAGGGGCTGGGAGAGACCCGGAGGCTGGACCAAAATGGAACGTGACATCTTGGTTTTCACGGTCACCGTTTGCAATATTTTCGATATACCTTTATCTCTCCGAGTAGAAGAGTAAATAAAATAGATCCTATTCCGACCTGCAATTCATTACTTGGCTGCAAGCCCCGGAATAACTATTGGGAGGCGTCACCATGATTGTGCAAACCCCTAAAATTCGTGCCATTTAACCGGCGCAGCCCTACTGCATCTCTTCCTCGCCAGTTTTTGGTGTATGTGTCCCTTCTGCATCCCCGGTCCCCGCAGCTTTGCATCAGCAGGCGACATGTGGCAGTCGTGTAGTCAGGTCGGTGGCCGCCCCGTGCAGATCTGGGCTGCTTTGAGCGGGGGCTGCCGCCCGCACAGGGCATGGCATGTATGTGACTTTGGAACGCGATGCCTCGGTGCGCAGCGCGGCCCTGCCCTGCAGAGGTGTATCCCTCACGCTGGGCTGCGCCGTGATTGGAAGGAGGCGGCGCTCGCTGAAACCCACACCGCCACGGAACAGTCTGCGCAGAGGCTGCCACACGTCGCTCACGTACCGCATGGCTCGGCTGGGACGGCGCCCGCTCCCTGGCGGCCGTCAAGCTGCTCCCGCCTGCCCCGCCCCCC